>NW_007258895.1:616174-621740 GCF_000164805.1 Carlito syrichta | reverse complement strand
AACTATTAGGGATGTCATCAAATGGTTGACATAAGGACCTCTGTGGGGGTGGGGAGCAGTTGCCTGGTAGTTCTGAGGCCCATCGTAATTTCCTATTACAGAATTGTTTTAACCTTCGTTTATCATTTTTGAGTCAGGAGTTGTGCTGGTGTTTATCTCTATTTTATTGGAAAAAGGGATTGCGATTTAGAAAGGCTAACATAGCATTCCAGTTTGGGCCACCGAGTGAGACTCCAACTCAAAAAAAAAAAAAAAAAAAAAAGGAATAAATTATCTACCCAAATGAGAAGGAACCAGAAAAAAAATTCTGACAATATGAAAAAAACAGAGTTCTCCAATAACCTTCAAGACCACACTAACCCTTCAGCAATGGATCCTAACAAAAGTGAAATCTTTGAAATTCCAGATATAGAATTCAAAAGTTTGATTATAAATTGCCCAATGAGCTTCAGGAAAAAATTCAAAACAAAGTTTAAAAAAAATTAAAAAGCTATTCAGGACATGAATGAAAGTCTCCCCAAAGAGATAGGCACCTTAAAAACAAAAGCCATGCGTGGTGGCTCATGCCTGTAATCCCAGCACTTTGGGAAGCAGAGGTGAGAGGACTGCCTAAGTCCAGGGGTTCAAGACCAGTCTGGGCAACTTGGTGAGACCTTGTCTCTATGATAAATCAAAAAATTAGCCAGGAATGGTGATGCATGCATGTTATTCCAACTACTTGGAAGGCTGAGATGGAAGGGTCACGTGAGCCTAGCACGTCTAGGCGGCGGTGGCCATGAGCGTGCACCACTGGGTTCCAGCCTGGATGACAGAGTGAGACTCCAACTCAAAAAAAAAAAAGGGGGAGCCGGGCTCGGTGGCTCAGCCTGTAATCCCATGCTTTGGGAGGCTGAGGTGAGTAGATTGCCTAAGCCCGCGGGTTCAAGACCCACCTGGGCAACTTGGCGAGACCTCATCTCTACAATAAATCAAAATCAGCCAGGCGTGGTAGCGCGTGCCTGTAGTTCCAGCTACTTGGAAGGCTGAGACAGAAGGGTCGCTGGGGCCCAGCAGGTCGAGGCTGCGGTGGCCAGGAGCGGCCACTGCACTCCATTCTGGGTAACAGAGTGACTCCAACTCAAAAAAAAAAAAAAGGGAAAATAATAATTTTTAAAATAAGCTGAAATTCTGGAAAGAAAAGAAGCATTTAGGAAAGTACAAAATTTAGTGGAAATTTTTAACAGTAGATTAGTACAAGCAGAAGAAAGGATCTCAGAACTTGGAGACAAGGCTTTTGAATTAACCCAGTCAGACAAAAATAAAGAAAAAAGAATCGAGAAAATAAAACAAAGTCTACAAGAAATGTGGGACTGTGTAAAATATCTAAACCTAAGAATCATAGGTGTTGGGAGGAAGGGACACACCTTATCAACAAGGGTAACTGCATAGTGAACATTTGTATTCTTTTTTTTTTTGAGTTGGAGTCTCACTCTGTCGCCCAGGCTCCAGTGATCCTTCCACCTCGGCCTTCTGAGTAGCCGGAATTACAGGCATGCACTACCACGCCTGGCTGATTTTTTTATTTATTGTAGAGATGAGGTCTCGCTGCCCAGGCGGGTCTCGAACCCGCGGGCTCAGGCAATTCACTCACCTCAGCCTCCCAAAGGTGCGGGATTACAGGCTGAGCCACTGAGCCCGGCTTGAACATTTGTATTCTTAACCCTGAATCATATCCCACATCTTTAAAATAAAAAATTAAAATTAAAAAAATCACGAACCTAGAATAAGTTAATGCATGAACATATTCATATTGGTAATACAAATACAGTTTTAAATGGAAAAAACAAAATGGTATTTTCCTAATTTTATTTCAGTTAGATTGATATAAATTAACATTAATAAAGTAATCATTTGTGAATTCATTTAAAAAAAGAATCATAGGTATTCCTGAGGAAGAAGAGAAAGCAACAGGTTTGGAAAACCTATTTGAGGGAATAATAGAGGAAAACTTTTCTCTGGCCTTACCCTTCTCTGGATGGATTTAAACATTCAGATACCAGAAGTTCAAAGAACCTCCAGAAGATTCACTGAAAAAGGTCATCCCTAAGGTATATTATCTTCCAGCTATGTAAAGTTAATGTGAAGGAAAGAATTTTAAGAGCAGTGAGACAAAAGCAGCAAGTATCTTACAAAGGTAAACCTATCAGACTTAACAGCAGACTTCTTTGAAGAAACCCTACAAGCCAGAAGGAATTGGGTCCCCATCTTCAAACTCAAACAGGATAACATTCAGCCAAGGATTTTGTGTCCTGCAAAACTAAGTTTCATAAATGAAGGAAAAATAAAGCCTTTCTAAGACAAGCAAATACTGAGGGAATTTGTCACCACTAGACTGGCTCTACAAGTAACACTCAAAGAAGTTCTAAATACTGGAAGAAAAAAAAAGTTGAAATACACCAGTGGGCTGGGCTCGGTGGCTCAACCCATAATCCCAGCACTTTGGGAGGCCAAGGTGAGTGGATTGCCTGAGTTCGCGGGTTCGAGACCCACTTGGGCAACTTGGTGAGACCTCATCTCTACAATAAATTAAAAATTAACCAGGCATGGTAGTGCATGCCTGTAGTTCCAGCTACTTGGAGGGTTAGATGGAAGGGTGGCCAGAGCCCAGCGAGTTGACGCTGGGGTGGCCATGAGCGTGCCACTGCATTCCTGCCTGAGGGACAGAGTGAGACTCCAACTCAAAAAAAAGAAATACAGCCGGGCTCAGTGGCTCAGCCTGTAATCCCGTGCCTTTAGGAGTCTGAGGTGAGTGGATTGCCTGAGTCCGCGGGTTCGAGACCCGCCTGGGCAGCGAGACCTCATCTCTACAATAAATTAAAAAAATCAGCCGGGCATGGTAGCGCATGCCTGTAATTCCGGCTACTCGGAAGGCTGAGGCAGAAGGATCGCTGGAGCCCAGCAGGTCGAGGCTGCGGTGGCCGGGAGCGGCCACTGCCCTCCAGTCTGGGCAACAGAGTGAGACTCCAACTCAAAAAAAAAAAAAAAAAAGGAACAGAGGTCGTCATACAAAAAAGACACCTGCATCCAATGTTAATCACAGCACAATTCACAATCACAAAGATCTGGAATCAGCCTAAATTTCCATCAACTGATCAGTGGATAATGAAAATGTGTTATATATACACTATGGAATACTACTCAGCTGTCAAAAAGAATAAAATAATGTCTTTGCAGCAACATGAATGGAATTGGAAAACACCATCCTGACAGAACTCACTCAGGAACCAAAAACCAAACACTGCACGTTCTCACTTATAAGTAGAAGCTAAACCAAGGATTTGCAAAGGCAGAGAGAGTGGTTTAATGGACATTGAGACTCAAAAGGGGGTGGAGGGTCGAAAGTTCACCTATTGGGTACAATGCATACAAGTGGAGGGTGGTAGGTACACTCAAAGCCCAGACTTCTTTGCCACTATACACATATAACAAAAAACTATTTGTGCTCCCTAAAGCTATTGAAGTAAAAACAAAAATTAATGTTTTTGAAATATGTGAATTCAATGTAAGTAACTCAGAAAAAGTAACAATGTGCATTTTTCTTTGGTTTTGAACTCGGTCAACCTAAAATATTAAAAAGGGTCAAAATCTAACTTAAAGCGAGTTTATTCAGACACAGAATGTGAGGATAAACTAGTCAGAAACACCAGCCCAAAGGAATGGAGTCAGTGTTCTGAAGTAGGGGAGTTAAAATTTCATTTATATAGGTAGAGACAGAGGAGTTTTTAGCAGGATTACAGCATTATTTATCCAACACTGGCACACAGTTACAATAATTTCATTGGTTATAGGCAGTGTTTCTTTTGTGAGAAGGGTAGGTTTAACATTTTTTACAGAAGATGCAATAGTCATGGATTTTCTTTTTTGCTTTGTTTTGTGTTTGGTTTTTTTTTGGCACCCCAGGTGGGACACAAATGGATTGTCTGTCATCTGTCTAGGCAAAGTAGGACGACCAAGGGGAAGTTAATCTATTACCAGGGTCATTAAAAGGCAGGAGATTTTTGTCCCTGAGGTCATTTAATTCTCTCTAGTCACCGTACAGAATAAGTAAAATAAGAAAATGAGTTGATCTACAATCTCAGAAGTTGTGATATGACTGTGACTCAGATCATACAGTTGTCAATATATCTCTCAAGGCTTAACATGTTTTGAGGGGTTCCAAGAGCTTCTAAATTTTATTTATTTTCACATTCCTTCCTTTTCATCAAGATCTTTCAAAGAAAGCTTTGTAGATGAACTCAACAGTTTTAACTCCTTTTATATTTAAGAGTTGGGTCCCAGTCATTAGGAAGGCTTATTTCTAGGCTGTCATGTCCCACAGTGAAATGGGGACTAGAAAAACTCTAAAGCTGATAAAGGATAGGCCAAATTTAAAGCAGCATGAAGGAAGTGACTTTGTGTCCTGAGTCAGATTATATGGTTACATCCTTAATTAATGTAATTTTTCAAGTGACCGTTATTTTAATCTTTCTATTCATGTTGACTCCATTATAAACAAATGTTGTAGCAGCAGTGTAGACAAAACACAACAAATTTCTAAAATAAGTAACAGTTTTTGTCACCAAGTTTCCCAAGACAAACCAGCTAGTTAATCAGTTGCTTAGAGAAGTTTTGGATTTGAAAGGTTTGTTTTTGGGTTTTCATATTCGACATTAATATAGTGATGTTATTTGATTTATCTGGGATATAGACACAGCATTCAATTTTTGTAATAGTACAGGATCCCCTTGGGCTGCAGTGCAAATGTCTAAAGGCAAATGGTTTTGTTTGTAATATAGCCTTTGAATAAGAGTAACTTTATTATTTAATAATGAGATATTGATATGGAGATGACTTAGGACCTTTTGTATAGAATTAGTTAGGGCCTCTACAGGTCAAACAACAATTCTATTACCTAGTTTTGGTACAAAGATAGAAGTTAAATGATTATACAAATAGAATACAGAACGAGTACAATGTGACAATAAATAAGGAAGATTTGTGGGTATGAACTATTTGACCTTGAGTGCCCAGGTATAACCCAAAGTAATCATCCTGAGGGTGTCTTTTTCTGATGAAACAATCCATTTAGGAGCCTTAGTCTTTTTTAGAATGAGAGCTGTTATAGTCTCTAAATCCATGCAAGTTGCTGTGAAGTTCATAATTTTGTCCTTATTTATGGCTGCATAATATTCCATTATGTATATAATACTATAATACTGAGTATCACATGTTCTTACTCATAAGTGGACCTTGAATAATTATTGTAATACTATAAGAAAAGGATTGTCAGTAGTGGGAAATTGCCAGGGCGGCAGGGATTGGTAGCAGTGGGATTCTGCCAGGGGAGGGGGGCATACCTCATCAGCAAGGGTACCTACATAATGAACATTTGTATACTTAACCCTGAATTGTACCCCACATCTTTAAAATTAAAAATTTTTTTAAAGGCCATTGCCAGCCGGGCTCGGTGGCTCAACCTGTAATCCCGCGCGTTTGGGAGGCTGAGGTGAGTGGATTGCCTGAGCCCGCGGGTTCGAGACCCGCCTGG
>NW_007258895.1:615617-616096 GCF_000164805.1 Carlito syrichta | reverse complement strand
TCCATGCTTCCTGGCTTTGGCCCCCTCCCCACCTTGGGGAGGTGAATCTTTTCTTTCTCTCTCTAATTTACTTTGTTTTTTGAGTTGGAATCTCATTCTGTAGCCCAGACTGGAGTGCAGTGGCACAGTTCCAGCCACTGCAGCCTCGATCTGCTGGGCTCAGGCAATCCTATCGCCTCAACCTTTCAAGTAGCTGGAACAACAGGCACATGCTACCGCACCTGGCTAATTTTTTATTTATTGTAGAGACGAGGTCTCGCCAAGTTGCCTGGGTGGGTCTCGAACCTACGGGCTCAGGCAATCCACTCACCTAGGCCTCCCAAAGTGCTGGGATTACAGACTGAGCCACTGAGCCCGGCCTCTAATTTACTTTTAAAATAAAGTATATTTTCTTTTTCTTTCTTTTTTTTTTTTTGAGTTGGAGTCTCACTCTGTCGCCCAGACTAGAGTCCAGTGGCCGCTCCCGGCCACCGCAGCCT
>NW_007258895.1:602756-615158 GCF_000164805.1 Carlito syrichta | reverse complement strand
ACTGGAGTGCAGTGGCTACTCCCGGCCACTGCAGCCTCGACCTGCTGGGCTCCAGCGATGCTTCCGCCTCAGTCTTCCAAGCAGCTCGAACTACAGGCGCGCGCTACCACGCCCAGTTAATTTTTGACTTATTGTAGAGATGAGGTCTCGCCAAGTTGCCCGGGTGGGTCTCGAACCCGCGGACTCAGGCAATCCACTCAGCCTCCCAAAGCGCTGGGATTACAGGCTGAGCCACCGAGCCTGGCTTGTTTTGGTTTTTTTAAATGTCATTTCCAATATACAAAATGTCCTGGGTGAAGTTCGTGGTCTTTTAAATTTTCATTTCTCAGGAGCTTACTGTGAAAAGATTATGTTACCAATTTAGATTTTTCGGTTAATTGTTTCATAAGGCCATTGTAATTGCTGAATATATCTCCCTTTGCTATTAAAGATGTACAGTTTTGAAGATGATTTTATAGGTCTGCTTGTTATTATCAATAGACATAATTGGTATTTATCAAAAGGGATCAACTCATATTAAGCAGAGCCAGTGGAAGAACTTTTGCTCGAGGAATTATAAAAGCTTCAGTTGATTGTGCAAATTGAGTGGTGATTATTCCATTTGTATGTTTTATTTATTAACCTACATGACTAGGGATAATCAGAACAATGGAAATGTTGGAGTATGGGTCAAACTTTACACTGATTGAAAGAATTTTACTTACTGTTAAGGCCTTTGCTCTTCTGTATGGAAATATCTCTCTCCAGTGAGAAAAACATGCAAATCAATACCAGAAAATATTTGTATGTTTGTGATGGTGGCAATGTGATGAAATCTAATTATCATACATCAAAAGGGGTCACAGAAAAGGAAAATGTCCTTGGGAGCTGTGTAATGGTTTCTCCAGATCATATTTTGGACAAATGTGACAAGTGTGCATCTTACAAGCAAGAGTTTCATCAAGCAGCCATTCTGTCATGGCTCCTGTGAGTTGGGTCATGTACATAGGTTAAAAATGATAACTGTAATTCAGTAGGAAGTATAGGCAAATCGTTTGGCCCATACCATACCTCATCTTTGGGGAAGTACATTTCCCCCTTTTGCTAGAGGGCAAGAGCTATATCATGTTTGTTTTCACAGTGCTAAGTGCTTTTCACACAGGCATTCATTGAATGCAATATACAAATGCTGATGATGTGATGATGTTGTCACATGCCACCTCCTGCATGAAGCCTTTCCTAATCCTGTCCCCTTTCCTGGACTGAAAGTAATTTCTACAATCTTAGATTTTTTTTTTTTTTGAGTCAGGATCTCACCTGTTGCTCAGGCTAGAGTGCAGTGATGCAATCATGGCTCACCAGAGCCTTGACCTCCTGGGCTCAGGCAATCCTTCCACCTCAGCCTCCTAAATAGCTGGGGTTACAAGCAAGAGCCACCAAGCCCAGCTAATTTTTAAATTTGATTTTTGTAGAAACAAAGTCTCACTCTGTTGCCTAGGCTTGTCTCAAACTCTTAAGCTCAAGTGATCCTCCCGCCTATCTCCCAAAGTGTTGGGATTACAGGCAAAAGCCACTACACCCAGTGAGTTCAAGTCTCACTCTGTCACCCAGACTGGAGTGCAGTGGCCGACAGCCTCGACCTGCTGGGCTCCGGCGATCCTTCCGCCTCAGCCTTCCAAGTAGCCGGAATTACAGGCAGGCGCTACCACGTCCGGCTGATTTTTTGATTTATTGTAGAGATGGGGTCTCGCTGCCCAGGCAGGTCTCGAACCCGCGGGCTCAGGCAATCCACTCACCTCAGCCTCCCAAAGCGCGGGATTACAGGCTGAGCCACCAAGCCGGCTAGCCAGCATTTCTTAATATTCTTATAGCTCCAATCACACGGAGCCTTGGGGAACAAATAAGTCACATATTTGTCTTAAGTACCTAGACCACCCTGGATCTTCCTCCTACCTTAACTGACAAGTTGCAGAAGACAGAGATTGTATGTATATTAAATGTGACATTTTGCCACAGATTAAGAATTAATAACCTTTTGTTGAAGAAAGGTAAGATATGAAACTTTATACCATAATCTGTACTTATGAATACTTAATTTCCCCTTGTAATTTAGATATCGCTCTTCGAAGTCATAGGGTTATTTATTTATAATGTGAATTTGGATACTGATGTTTATCCGAGTTATTTTGCAGTTGTAAAGTGCCCGGCGCTATTACTGATGCCATTGATGGAGGGATCCCAAAATATGTCAACTAGTACATTACTGAGGGTGGACAGACGATGGCAGGCCTCTTAACTGAAAAGCTGACTGAAAAAGAAAGTGGTGGCCGCCTGGAATTCATGTGAATTGATTTCCTTTGTCTTTCCAGGTTTCAGGTTCTGGGGGAAAGAGAAACCATCCTCCTAGTGGTTGTAGGGGAAACAGATGTCACATTCTGATTGTGATGAGTTACTTATTTTCTCCTTTTTTCACCTTAAGTAGAAAGTGGAGAGGTGCAAATTCTGCCCTGCTCACTGGGAGGCAGTTTCTCCTCCTAGCCAGTCGGTTCCAGCGTCCGTGACTTCAAAACTGACTCGAGGAGCCACAAGCAGGCACGTTACAGGAGACAAGGGTGTGGTTGGGATTTGGCCGTGGGCAGTGTTCCTCCTCCAAAGAACTGCTGTCTCCCTCCCCTCCTCCTCCCCTCTCCCTCCCCTCCCACATCTCCGACGGTGTGCGCTCCCTAGCGCCCGTCCATTCGTCCCTCCTTCGGGCCAGAGATTGATAGGGCTGTCAATCAAGAGGCCTCCACCAATGGATGGGCACGCGTCGCGGTTGGGCCAATCAGACTCTGTCTCTAGGGCTTTTGCGAAGAGACAAAAGGTCCGAAAAGAAAAGGATAAAAAGAATAAGGGTGTGTGGGAGAGATTTATAGATTATAGCGGTCCGTCCTGTGAACTCGCCCGTCGTTTCCAGTTTCCTGAATTCCTGCTCTTTCCTTCCTATAAAATCCCTTTCTGTCATTGTAACTTGAATAAACACTGATCTTCTCGATCAACGTCGTGAAAAGGGACCCTGGTTTTTAGCAGGTCACTCCTCCCCTCAGCAAGACTACATTTCCCAGCAGCCCTTGCGGACCGGAAAAGCCCGTGCGATCCAAGTAGCCGAGCCGAGACAACTTTCGGCGTTGGGGAGGACCGGAGAGCTAAGCGATTTTGCGGAGGCGGCTGTGTCCATCATCTGTGGACTCTGGCCTCGTTAAAACCCCATTTCACGAAATCCTAATCCAGAGGCGTCCTTGTGCTCAGAACGTAACCCACGGTCTCGAGGTGTTTGACCAAGGCTTGCTTGCAGAAAAAGCAGTAGAATTGAATAGCTGCTGAATGAGGGGGTCGCCCATCTATGGTGTCCCAGTGATTCCCCTCCTCCGTATGTTGCGGAGACAGGGTTCCAGAACGTACGTGGCACTCGTTCGTAATAGTCAAAACACAACCGTGAATCAAATCATTCATCAACAGATAAGTTGTGGTGTAATTATACAATGGATTGTCACCGAAGCAATGAAAAAGTGAACCACGACTACGCGTAATGCCATGGATGAATATCACAGACGTAATGATGCGAGAAAGAAGCCAGACACAAGATGTACCATTTCATGAAGTTCAGGAACAGGCAATGGAAGTGCCAGAGGCCAGAGAGTGGTTACCTGGGGCTGGGCATAGTGACTGGGAGAAGGGTATGAGAGAGCTTTGTGGTATGGGAATTAATCTGTATTCTTGATCCGGTTGGTACATATGGGTGTGCACATATGTAGAACCCACAAATCTGTACACTTAGGATTAGTGCCCTTTATTGTATGTATATTACAATCATATGTATATTACATCTCAAGAAGAAAATGAAGGATGTAACCTTCCATTCTTGAATCTGTACTTCCCACAGGATCCAAAATCAATCTGGAAGGTTTTAGTGAAAATTCTCGACGTTTGTGTTCATCTAATTTTATATTTTAGTAAATCACTCCCTATCATCTTCAGGCTGAAGTGTAAACTCCTTTGATTGGTAATATCATATGCAGTTAAGGGAAGAGATTCTGGGGCAAGACTTCCTGGGCTGAAGTCATATTTCTACTTCCTACTAACAGTGTGAGCAAGAAGGAAATATATAACCAGTTTCCCTCAACTGTAAGATGAAACAATCATATTACCTACCTCACAGGGTTGTTGAGTAATTAAATTAGTTAATATATTAAAAGTGCTTAGAACACTAAGAACAAAAGAATGCATACTATTAATATTGGTTCTCAGTATTATGATTGGTGCCAAGGCCCTTCATAATCTGTTCCATATTAACCTTCCAGAATCATGTCTCACCATTCACCGTCCAGTTTCTACCCACCCAAGTGTACTTAGTCATGCTCTTTTACTTCTCCTTGTCTTTTCATATGCTGATCCTTCTGCCCAGAACACCCTTCCCCGGCTGGAGCATACAACATATCGTTCCAACACATGGTTAGGGCACCAGCAAAGCAGAACACCCCCGCACACCAAGAAAAAAAAAAGTGAGGAAAAAGAACATATCTCTACTGTATTTAGTGATTGATAACCCTTCCCCCCAAAAAGCATGGAAGGAGTTATGTTGGGGAAGTCCATACTTTATTGAGTGCGTTGTCCCTATGTAATGGCTTAGGGTTGTTTATATTTGAAATACATTTGGAGATTGTAATATCTTCAGTATTTGGGCTCTTACAGGTCTTTGTGGCAGATTACTTTTTCCAAAATGGCCCACGCTACACCCTCTTACAAGGTGACTTCGATGTTCCTCCTGATGAGAGATAGAATCTCTCCCCTTAAATCTGGGGGCACTTGTGACCATGATGAAAGTAAGGCCATGTCATTTCCAAGTCAGGGTAAGATATCTGGTTCCTAGCCGGGCTCGGTGGCTCAGCCTGTAATCCCAGCACTTTGGGAGGCTGAGGTGAGTGGATTGCCTGAGCCCGCGGGTTCAAGACCCGCCTGGGCAACTTGGTGAGACCTCATCTCTACAATAAAATCAAAAATTAGCCGGGCGTGGTAGCGCGCGCCTGTAGTTCCAGCTACTCGGAAGGCTGAGGCGGAAGGACTGCCGGAGCCCAGCAGGTCGAGGCTGCGGTGGCCGGGAGCGGCCACTGCACTCCAGTCTGGGTGACAGAGTGAGACTCCAACTCAAAAAAAAAAAAAAAAAAAAAATTCTGGTTCCTTTGGGATACTTACTTTTGGAACTCAATTGCTATGCTATGAGCAAATCCAGGCTCCACGAAGAGGCAACATACGTGTTCTGGTCAACAGTCGCAACTGAGGTCCCAGTCAACACCAGCATCAACTGTGAGATATTTTAGTGAAGAAGCCTTCCAGGTGAAGTGAATGCTAGCCACTATCTCCCTGCAATAGTATTAAAGATTCTGAGAAGGAACTATACCAATCAACATTCAAACTCATGTAAAAGTATAGTAAAATGATTGTTTTTGGGATGACTTGTTATAGAGCAGAAGATAACTGAAACAGTTTTCATTACACCCCCCTTTTCTCACCTGATAATCCTATTTGCTTTTCAAGATGCTGCTCCAGTGTCCCACCTGTGTGAACATTTAGAGCTAGGTGAGGTGGTCATTTAGGCTCTCACAGTCCTTTGTGCATCCCTCTATTGTATCCTCATATAGGTGTACCAGCTAGCATTGTTGTGAGAGACTGTATTCAACTTCAGCGAAATTTTTTGGGGGTAGATTCTTTCAACACATTTGCCTATTTCATGATGGGTGATTTTCAAGCACACCTGCCCACACTGCACTGAGTGTTCAGCAGTTTTTCACCAAAAATAGCATGATCCCTGTGCCCACCCAATCTTGTCCAGAGTGACTGTTTTTTGTTTCCCCAGATGAAAAAAGTCCTCAGAGGGAAACATTTTGCTGATGTGGAAGAGGTAAAACAAAAAATGGTAGAAGCACTAAAAGGCATCAAAATGGAATAGTTCAAAAACTATTTTGAGCAGTGGAAAAAGCATTTTGATTGGTGTATTGCATCAAACAGAGAGTACTTTGAAGGTGACTGAAGTTCAAACATGTAAGAATAAATACACATTTTTTAATAAATAGATGTTGAGTTTTTTGGGGTCTTCTCTTGTATGTGTTCATCAGCTATGTTATTGGTAAGACTTCTGGTCAATATTAGGCTACTAGTAGTTAAACTTTTGGGGAGTCAAAAGTTATACGTAGATTTTGACTGGGGGTTGATATTCCTAAACCCTGCATTGTTCAAGGGTTAACTGTATTGTATCACAATAGAATAGTTATTGATATTAGTAATTATTCAAGAAATGTTAGTTGTTATTGTTGTAATTGAAATTACCACCATAATCAAAGACTGAGAAAGCTAGTTTCAAATCCTTGCTGTGCCACTTAAGCTGTGTGAGTTTGGGCTTCTGAGTCTCAGTCCCTGAAGGCAAAATAGAAATTGATGCTTGCTTCATAAGGCTGTTGCGAAGACTACATAAAATTATAGATGGACAAGGGGTGGTTTCAAGAAGCATAAGAAATATTAATGTCTTGAATCTTTTCTCAAAGAAAGCTAAATACAGGATAGCCTAATTAGTTTCAGAGAAGAAAATTTTACATGCTTTTCCATTTTCATTTCACTGTTATTAAGTAAAATCCATATTCAGCCTTTTCTTCATTTCTGCTAGTAAAATGGCACTTTGATAGTCTGTCCTTTGGATATGATGCTGAGCAGTGCCATTTCAGAGCCAGTTCTTAAAAACTGCAAGTCTAATAATTCACAAAGGAGTCTCAGAAAGAATAGAAGGAGATATCCTCTTTCCCCTGAGGATTAGAGAGAATATTCTCCATCATGAATTATTTAAAATAATCTATTCTAAATAACCTGAACTGTTTTACGTAATCCATTATAGTCATAAACTATTTAAAATATGTTTATTTGCTGAGCTATTGAATTGAAAGTGGTCACAAAGGTCTTATCCTCTGCTGCAAAATGGAGAGTGATGTGAATACTTATAACAGTTACCAACTTGTGTTGTGATTGAAATAAATCCTTCCTTGCAAGTGTAATATGAACATAGACTTTAGAAACTGTCACCATGTCCTGTGTGCATGTACGCGCACGCGCACACACGCACACTAAAAGAAATAAAAGCCTACATAAAGGACATCATTTTCTCATGGTTATCTTAGTTGATAGTTTGTTGCTCTCGTGAATACTATCATTACAATACTATATAATGGACATGTCTGTATTCTTTTTTTTTTTGAGTTGGAGTCTCACTCTGTCGCCCAGACTGGAGTGCAGTGGCCGCTCCCGGCCACAGCAGCCTCGACCTGCTGGGCTCCGGCGATCCTTCTGCCTCAGCCTTCCAAGTAGCCGGAATTACAGGCACACGCTAACACCCCTGGCTCATTTTTTGATTTATTGTAGAGATGAGGTCTCGCCTGCCCAGGCGGGTCTTGAACCCGCGGGCTCAGGCAATCCATTCACCTCAGCCTCCCAAAGGCGCGGGATTACAGGCTGAGCCACCGAGCCCGGCTACAATACATTTTTAAAAAATTAGACAGGCGTGGTAGTGCGCACCTATAATTATGACTACTTGGAAGGCTGAGGCAGAAGGATCACTGGAGCCCAGCAGGTCGATGCTGGAGTGGCCGTGAGCGTGCCACGGCACTCCAGCCTAGGTAACAGAGTGAGACTCCAACTCAAAAAAAAAAAAAGATTTACCTGTGAACTCTGAAGAGGATCATTGGCTGTTTTCTCTTTCCCCATTCGCATGATGGAAAATATCCAACTCTCATGAGTTTCAGAGTTTAAATTAGGAGGTTGAACTTGCACCAGTCTGGGCGACAGAGTGAGACTCCAACTAAAAAAAAATAAAAAAAATAAAAATAAATAAAATAAAATAAATTAAGATAATTTCACTTCCTTGGGACAGAAGTTGGCTCTTTTTTCATCTAGAAAAATTGCTTTTAAAGATATCACAGTTTTTAGTGTTTGAATATGGTGATCATTACTAATTTCAAACTAATACATTACATTTTTGTTGTGTTGTTTTTTGGGGAGGTAGGGGTCAGGGTCTCACTTTGTCATCCAGGCTGTTCTCAAGCAGTCCTCCCACCTCAGCCTCCCAAAGTTCTGGAATTACAGGTGTAAACCACTGCATCCAGCTAGAATTGCTTTTTGTTTGTTTTTTGAATTATGAATGTTTACTCATTATGAAACAAATACTATCATATATTCTATACATTCAGTTGTCTATATAGATTACTTTGTTAACACTAACTTCTAGTTGGACAGTCCAAACAGTTTGGTGAAATTTTAATATTCCAGGATTTTCATAAATTCAAACAGGCATTTTCCCTATTTTGGAAGGGGCCAATGGATTCTGCTACAATGGGTTTCTGAGAGAAGCAGGAGAGAGGAAGAAATAAGAATGAGAGGAGAGAATAACATGAGTATTGGGGTCTTCAGGAATATTTCTTAGCAGTTTTGAGTGGGCACCTTTAACTTTCCAAATAACAACACCACGCTTTTGCCTAATATACAGTATTTAACTCTCCTTCAAACATGTCCTCATCTCCTTTTTAAGAAGAGGAGACACAAAATTCATCAGTCCGTGTATTCAATTCTGCATGAAGTTAATTCATCTTTTTTCAGTGTCATTTCTGCATAATCTGATCCTAAAGACTGTAAGGTTATATAAGTTTCCGTATATAAAATAGCCGGGGAAAACAGGAACCAAGAAAACTGAGATCGATTCATATATATAAATATAAGCAGAGACAAAAATGTGTATATGCACTACTGTTTACTATAACTGGTCAGAGACTTTAATTGATGTTTATACCTTACTTCTTATACAACCTATTCCATTATTACCTTTGCCCTCAGCCAGCATTTCAACTAATCAGGGTTCTGGGTTCTGTACCTAATGGGGAGACCCAAAATCTTACTCCTAAAGGATCTGAGATATTTGGGGTCTCATTTTTTTTTTTTTTTTTTTTGACAGTCACACATCTGCCTTTATTGTAAGCAGCAAGCGGGATGCTTCCAGCACAGTAAAAAAATTAATTTACAAAAGCAGAGATTCCGTGAAGCCACCTGGCTGGTACCCTTGGGCGCTCACATGTAGATGCTGACCCAGAGCAGCAGGAAGAAGACTCCAAAGCCCATGAAGAGCAAGGCCACCAGGGAGATGAGGAGTTCTTTGTAGATATTGCGAGTGTACTTGGTGGAGGTGACCTCATACACGAAGAACCAGGCGGTGAAGAACATGCCAATGGCCAAGAGCACCACGGTCAGATGTGGAAAGACCACCAGGTTCATGGGGCTGGTGTATCTGCTCATAGCCTCGAGCTCCATTTTGCAGGTTCTGGGTGAGCTGCCTGATCCTGGGGTCTCATTTTTATTAGATTACTATCCTCCATTGACTTTTACTACTGAACATAGAAACACCAAGAAGTCTCATCCCAATCCCAAGAATACCCCAGGGTTCAGACTTAGTTTTCCCTGTCCACATTTTGCATCAGCAACACTCTTTCCTCATGGTAATTAGGGTCAATTACCCAAGTCAGTACAGTAACTCCCTTCATTGCCTATTGGTTCAAAGGAAGGGCTTGAAATAGCTAGGGAGTAATCTCAACTTCCAGTTAAACTGAATAATTTTTGTGTTCCCTGGTGGAAGTATTTCTTCACTAGAAACAGATTTCTAAACCAATTTATCTCAACAATATTGGGATGTGAAGCAAAGTTTTTGCAAGTGAGTTTTTATGTATAAGAATGAAGGGACACCACCTCATACTGAGAGGACAACAATAGATTTAGGTTAAGAGCATGCTATTGAGAGACCCAAGAAACCAAGAAACTTATTTGCTGTAAAAGTGGGGTTTAGTTCACTATATTTCATATATCCCCACCTCATGTTTACTATATATTTTGTGTATTCCTACCTCATGTATTTTATGAAATCTTAGTACTTTAAATTCTACCTTAAATGAAATCTTAGTACTTTAAATCCTACCTCAGACCCCGTAGAATTAGGCATATGTCAGGTGCCGGGTTGTGACCAATAATGGCACAAGAAGTGTTTATATTTAGAACTCTTGGGTTAAGCATTGCCAGCCCCAAATTAGTAGGTTAACTTCTGCTTTTACAACGGGATGTAAATGATAAAGCGATAAGCCCCTTTCAGACATTCCTACAAGGTGGCAGCAGACTCAGAGGCACCAGCTGCTCTCTATCACCGGTTTTTATCCCAGTGATAATTTACACGCAGTGGCTATGTAAACCTGCAGGGAACGAAGACTTTTATATAAGAAACTGCCTTGCTATAATACGCTTGTGATATTTTATAAATTCCCAGAATTAGTATATGATTTTCTATCCCACATTCACTGTATGTGTTTGCAGCATTCATATTTAAAACTTTGTAAAGTTTGGCTTTTGTTGTCCCATAATGACCCTGTTATGTTATGTAAATGTTAAGCAAACAAGCTTTCCTAAGCATACCTTGGGATGGAAACTTAAAGGGCTAATATAACCCTTTGCCTGCCGGCTCAGGTTACTTCATACGCAGGGACTGCATGGATCTAACTTATCTAACATTTCACTCGACCCATTAAGTGGGTTTCTGTCAATCACGGGCAGCACCCACCAATACCAAGTGTTCCCGTACCCATTAGGAGAAATTACCCAATCATGTAAAATCAAGTTTAAAGTTCTTTCCCCTCCCCCTGTGATTGTGCAGAAAAACTGCTTGCCATTATGAATCAGGGCTCTCGTCCCTGAAGCTGCTGCTTCGGGCGTGAGCCCAGACTCGAGCTTGAATAAAGACCCTCGTGTGTTTGCATCGGAGTTGGCTCTTTGTGGTCTCTATCTCTCTCATTAGAGTCCCAGGTTCAACATTTGGAGGCCCCAGCGAGAATTTCAGAGACCTTCTAGACTCCAGCCTGAAGGGTCTTAGCCAGTGAGTAAGTACACGCGCGCTTCTGGTAGGATATCGATATCCATTTTATAAGGCCGAAATAAGGTAGAGTGGACGCACTCTAGGACCCTCCCGGCCAGAGGTCTTGGGAGACGTCCCTCGATCTCAGAGGGAGCTTAAGCGCTGGAAAGCGTGGGCTCAGAGGGGGTCCAGGCGCGAGAGGCGCAGACCCAGACTAAGTTTAGTTCAGCTCCCGGTCGCATTGGCGAGCCAGGCAGGAGCGGGGGTCGTCTGGTATGCCTGATTTTTCGGGCACCCACCAGGCCCCCATTCGGAGGATAGCGCTGTCCTCATATCTGAAGGTAGCCCAGCACCGAGAGGTGAGGCCTTGCCTTCAGATCGGCTTTGTCTTTGTCTCTATGGCCGTAGAAAAACGTATTTATATGTTAGTAGTGTCCTATTGTCTACTGTCTTTGTCTGTGTTTTGGTGTGGATGGAAAACATGGGACAGAAACTAACCTCTCCTCTAACTCTCATGACTGATCATTTCTCGGATGTTAAAGAAAGGGCTGACAAACTGAATGTAATTATTCAAAAAAGACAGCTTCGGGAACTCTGCAAGACAGAGTGGCCGGCCTTTGGCATAGGTTGGCCACCGGAAGGCAAATTTTCACCACATATTGTTTTTCAGGTTAAAGATGTTATTCTCCCGGAGAAATGTGGCCATCCGGACCAGGTACCATATCCTGGTGTGGCAAGATGTTATTCATAACCCTCCCCCATGGGCCAAGGCTTTTGTTCCATCACAGGCACAGGTGGGACCGTCATATCAGATTCTGGCCGCAAAGGAGGGAAAAATCAAGAATGGTGAGCCAAATGGCAAGCCTCTGGAAGACAAGGCACAGACCAAACCTCCGCTCTATCCAGTCCTGCCGGACTCCGAGGAAGAGGATTTGTTTTTCCCCCCACCTTACCCAAGGGTCCCCTCGGCACCCGAAGGGAGTGCCGCGGAGGGGGTCACTGGGGAACCGGCTCCTGCACCCCGAGCAGAGGAACTCCGGTGCAGACCGGCAGCAGGAATGCGGGAACGCACTGGCCGGGGAGCCCCAGCACGGGAGGAGGGACCGGCAGACTCCACCACGCTCCCCCTCCGTGCTGTTGGGCCTCCAGATGAAACTGGAGAGCCGCCCCTTCACTATTGGCCATTCTCCACCTCTGATTTATATAATTGGAGAGCGCAAACGGCTAAATTCTCTGAAAATCCAAAAGATTTAACTGACCTGTTAGAGAGTATTCTTTTATACTCATTGGGATGGTTACTATATTAAAAAAAGAAGATAACGGGCAACGCCTTCAGGGGTCCCCTCCCACTGTGGGAGATTTTCTGTCCTCTCAATAAATCCTGCTTTCTTTTTTTTTTTTCCTTGAGTTGGAGTCTCACTCTGTTGCCCAGACTGGAGTGCAGTGGCCGCTCCCGGCCACCA
>NW_007258895.1:591735-602725 GCF_000164805.1 Carlito syrichta | reverse complement strand
CCTTGACCTGCTGGGCTCCGGCGATCCTTTCACCTCAGCCTTCTGAGTAGCTGGAATTACAGGCATGCGCTACCATGCCCAGCTGATTTTTTGATTTATTGTAGAGATGAGGTCTTGCTGCCCAGGCGGGTCTTGAACCCGTGGGCTCAGGCAATCCACTCACCTCAGCCTCGCAGAGGCGCGGGATTACAGGCTGAGCCACCGAATCCTGCTTTCTCAAAAAAAAAAAAAGAGGAGACAAGAACAAAAAATGAGTGTTTGTAAGTATGTGAAGAAAAGTTCCCAAATTTGATGAAAGACGTAAATCTACATATCTACACATCCAAGAAGCTTAATGAACTCTAAAAAGGAACACTCAAAGGGATCCACACTTAGACACATTTTAGTTAAACTGTCAAGGCCAAAGACAAAGAGAGAATCTTGAGAGCAGCCAGAGAGAAATATCTTATCCAGTACAGAAGATTCTCAATAATATTAACAGATGATTTCTCATTAGTCACCATAGAAGCCAGAAGGCAGAGAATAGCATAGTTAAAGAGCTTTAGAATAAAAACTGTCCACCAAGAATTCTATGTCTGACAAAACTAGTGTTCAAAAATGAAATAAAAATCCAGACATTCCCAGATTTACAAAAGTGAATGAAGTTTGTAACTAGTAGACCTGCACTAAAGGCTAGAGAGTCCTTTGGGCTGAAATGAAAAGACACCAGATAGTAGCTCAAAGCCATTTGAAGAAAGAAACTGTTAAAGGTAACTACATAGGTAAATATAAAAGTCAATATTCTTGTACTTTTGAGTAGCAACTCCTGTTTTTTCCTATATATTTAAAATGCAAATGCATAAAATAATAATTATAAATATTTGTTAATGGGCACACAATATATAATAATATAATCTGTGACAATAACAATATAAATGGGAAGGAATGGAAACATATAAGAGCAGAGTGTTTGTGTACTATTCAAATCAAAATGCTATTATTCAAACTAGATTGTTATAAGTTTAAGATGTTAATTGTAATCTGATGCTGAATGGGATGTGATGCAAAACCTGTGGATTCTTTGGCTCCTTTTAAAATGAATTTTAGAGTGGTCAGCAAAGTTTTAAAACAAAGTTTATTAGAGAGAGAAGGGAGAAAAGAAAGGGTGACATGCCAGTGTTGGCATGAGCGAAAGAACCCGCACCTTTTGCTCTTTACAATAGACCTGATATACCTTCACAATCACTGATATGCTAAGGAGGGGGAGGAGAGAAGGAGAGGGGTTGTCTTTTGCAGGAGACCTACCAGATGTTTCCAATTCACAAGTTCCTGAGCTAAAAGGTGGCCTTATCATTTCTATGACTTTGGTCAGTTAAGGGCTGGTATTTGGTCTTCGACCTGGAACCTGAAAGTTTCTTAGTGATTATTATGCTAAGCCAAGAATTGAAGGGTTGGGCTGTCCTATTCTTGCATCTAATGGAGTTTTCTTCTGATTTGCCTGGGGAGTGGGGTAGGCTTCCGCTTGACCTGCAGTAAAATATAATTTTTTAAATGTCTGAATACTTCCTAAAACTTGCCTAGAGGAAATTTTTCTATGTGTAGCCTGTGCTAGCTACCCTGCCTCATAATCCGCAAAGCAACCCCTAAGAAAATAACTAAAAATTACACAGGAAAGAATAATCTCTTCAGCATGCCGGAAAAATGAGATATCCGCATGTAGAATGATATTGGACCTTTACTTATTCCATATACACAAATTTACTCAAAATGGATCAAAGACCTAAACTTAATGGCTAAAACTATAGGAGAAAATTCAGGAGAAAACCCTTATGAACTTGGATTTGGCAATGGTTTCTTAAACACGACACCAAAAGCAAAGGCAACAAAAGAAAACAATAAATTGGACTTCAAAACTTAAAACGGTGCATCAAATGTCACTATTTTTAAAAACCTCACAAAGTGAGAGAAAATATTTGCAAATCATGTATCATGATAAGGGTTCAGTATCCAGAATATACAAAGAACTACAATTCAACAACAAAAAGACAACGCAATTAAAAAATGAGCAAAAGAAACCGGGCTTGGTGGCTCAGCCTGTAATCCACGCCTTTGGGAGGCTGAGGTGAGTGGATTGCCTGAGCCCGCGGGTTCGAGACCCGCCTGGGCGGCGAGACCTCATCTCTACAGTAAATCTAAAAATCAGCTGGGCATGGTAGCGCATGCCTGTAATTCCAGCTGCTTGGAAGGCTGAGGTGGAAGGATCGCCGGAGCCCAGCAGGTCGAGGCTGCGGTGGCCGGGAGCGGCCACTGCACTCCAGTCTGGGCGACAGAGTGAGACTCCAACTCAAAAAAAAAAAAAAAAAATGAGCAAAAGACTTGAATGTACATTTCTCCAAAGAAGACACACAATGGAAAGATGCTCACCAGAAAAGATGCTCATTATAATTATTCATTAGGGAACTGCAAATCAAAACCACAATGAAGTTCCACTTCACACCCATTAGGATGGCTACACTTTAAAAAAATAAGGGGGGAAATAACATGCCAGTGATCATGTAGAGAAATTGGAACCCTCATGCACTGCTAGTGGAAATGTAAAATGATACAGCCATTGTGGAAACAGTTTGGCAGTTCATAAAAAAGTTAAACACATGATCCAGTAATTCCTTGGAATATACCCAAAATAATTGAAAACAAGGACTGAAACAGATACTTGTATATCAGTGTTTAAGGCAGCATTATTCACAATAGCCAAAAAAGGGAGGCAGACCAAATGTCCATCACCAGATGAATGGATAAGCAAAATATGCAGTATTTATACAATGGAATAGTACTGTTATTAAAATGAAGTACTGACACATACTATAACATGAATGAACTATGAAAACATTAAGTGAAATAAACCAAACTCGAAAGGACAAATCACTGTATGAATCCACTTATATAAAATATCCAGTTAGGAGTCCAGCTCCCGATGAGGAAAAAACAAAACAAAAAAAACCCTATGCATGATCTTTCGGGCCTAACCTTGGCCAATGGCAAAGGCTTTCCCTGGCAGACCTCAGAGGGAAGCTGCCCTCTGCACACTGACTTGGGGCACAGCCAGCGAACAGCAGCCTCTGCAGGGAGCTGCAGTCATGAACCCAGCCTCGCCTGCCTGCCATGCTCTTCGCTCTTGTGCATTCCTAGCCCTGCGTCTTCATCCTGTCATCTGTCATTTCTTTGAGGCCTTGGGCAGAGACTTCTTGAGGTGCCTCTGGGGATGCCTGCAGTCTGCAAGAAGGTGGGAACCTTGAAGGCACTTTCCCCACTTTGACTCAGTTCCAAGACTTTCCACCCTGAGCCTTACTCCCTCAATACCCTCTATCCCTGGGTCTGTCAGAGCCTGTTGCTGGGTCCCCCCCCCCAGCAGGGAGACACCCCCACATCTGTGCTGACCTTCCTGACCTTGATCCTGCACGCTCCAGCAGGGGCAATGAAGCTGGAGGGTGGGAGCAGCAGGAGGCCGTGCCTTGCTCACACGCTCGCCATAAGCGACTAAAGGCTTCATTGTGGGCTTGTTGTTTTGAACTTGACAGTGACTCAGATCTTTGTCTCCAGCTTATTGAGCTCCTGACATCTAGAATAGGCAGATCTAGGGAGACAAAGTAAAGAGATTACCAGGGACTGGCATATGGAGGAGTGGGTAGTTCTTGCTTAATGGGTGTAGAATTTCTGTTTGAGGTGATGAAAAAGTGTTGGGTATAGATATTGGTAATGGTTGTACAACATTATGAATGTAATTAATGCCACTGAATTGTATGCTTAAAAATGTTTAATATGGACCGGTTCGGTGGCTCAGCCTGTAATCCCAGCACTTTGGGAGGCCGAGGCCAGTGGACTGCCTGAGCCCGCAGGTTCGAGACCCACCCAGGCAACTTGGCAAGACCTCGTCTTTACAATAAATCAAAAAATTAGCCGGGCATAGTGGCTCATGCCTATAGTTCCAGTCACCTGGAAGGCTGAGGCAGAAGGATTACCTGAGCCCAGCAGGTCGAGGCTGTGATGTCTGTGAGTTTGCCACTGCACTCCAGTCTGGGGAACAGAGTGAGACTTCAACTCAAAAAAAAAAAAAAGGTTAAAATGGCAAGTTTTATGTTTTATCTATTTTACCATAATAGAAATGGGGGGAAGTATATACCAATGAAATGCACAAATATTAGGTTGCCGGTGCTGTGTTATGGCAAAAATATTCACGTTTGTAACACAATACATATCAAGATATAAAACATTACCATAACCTCCAGAAAATAGCCTCATGTCCTTTCCAATCTCCATCTGCAGCCTCCCAGAGCAATCCACTGTCTTGATTTTTTCAATCATAGATTTATTTGACCTCTTCTAGAATTTCATATAAACATAATGATGTAGTATGCTTCCTTTGTGTAAGACTTCTGTCACTCAGCAAAATGCTTTTGAGATTCATCCACGTTGTGGGTAGAAGTGATTCATTCTCTTCTATGACTGAGTAGTGTTGCAGTGAATGAATTTACTACAGTTTGTTTAACATTTTCCTACTGATGGCTGCTAGGGCTCTTTCCTCTTTGGGGATATTGTAAATAAAGCAGTTATGAACATTACTGTACAAAAATTTTGGTTGGCTAGATGTAGTACCCAAAACAGCATGGTACTGGTGCAAAAGTAGACAATGGTCCAATGGAATGGAATAGAGAATTCAGAAGTAAACCCAAATATCTACAACCAATTGATCTTCGACAAAGCAGACAAAAACATACACTGGGGACAATCTATTTGACAAATGGTGCTGGGACAATTGGATAGCTACATGCAGAAAAATGAAACTTGATTCCTATCTCTCCCCATATACAAAAATGAGGCCTGGCACACCCGCTCAAACCTGTAATCCCAGCACTTTGGGAGACTGAGGCTAGAGGATTGTCTGAGCCCATGGGTCCAAGACCAGCCTGGGCAACATGATGAGACCGCGTCTCTACAATAAATCAAAAAATTAGCGGGGCATGGCAGTACGCACCTGTAGTTCTGGCTACTTGGAAGGCTGAGGCAGAAGGATCACCAGAGTCCATCATGGTTGATACTGGGGTGGCCATGAGTGTGCCACTGCACTCCAGCCTGGGTGATAGAGTGAGACTCCAACTCAAAAAAAACCAAACGAACAAAAATTAACTCAAGGTGGATTAAGGACTTGAATGTCAGACCTGGAACCATAAAAATCCTAGAAGAAAACTTAGGAAAAACTCTTCTGGACATCAGCTTAGGCAAAGGATGTATGGCTAAAACCTCAAAAGTGAATGCAACTAAAACAAAAATAAATAAGTAGGACTTAATTAAACTGAAAAGCTTCTGCAGGCAAAAAGAAATAGCAGAGCAAATAGAGAATCTACAGAATGAGAGAAGATATTCACAAACTATACAACTGGCAAAGGACTAATATCCAGAATAAAGAAAAACCTCAAATCAGGAAGAAAAAAGCAAACAGCCCTATTAAAAAGTGGACAAACAACATCAACAGACAGCTCTCCAAAAAAGGTATACAAATGGCCAACAAGCATATGAAAAAATGCTCAATGTCACTCATAATCAGGGAAATGCAAATTCAAACACCGTCTTACACCAGTCAGCATGGCCATTATTTAAAAATAAAAAAAACAATAGATGCTGGTATGAATGGGGAGAAAATGGAACACTGTTGATAGGAGTGTAAATTAATTCCATCTCTATAGAGAGCATTATGGAAATTACTCAAAGAACTAAAAGTGGATCTACCATTTGATCCAGAAACCTCATTACTAGGTATTTACCATAAGAAACAGATGTCACTATATAAAGACACCTACACCCACATGTTCATCACAGTACAATTCACAATTGCAGATGTGGAATGAACCCAAATGCCCATCAGTGGATAATGAAAATGTAGTATATGTGCATCATGGAATACTACTCTGCAGCCATAAAAAAGAATGAAATCATGTCCTTTGCAGCAACGTGGACAGACCTGGAGGTAAACTGACTCAAACACTGCATGCTCTCACTCATATGTGGGAGCTAAACGGTCACAAAGATGGAAATAATAGACACTGGGGACACCAATAAGGAGGAATGGAGGAGGGGAGTTGGGGTTCAGAAACTGCCTACAGGCACAGTGCTCACTATCTGGGGAATGGACCACCTAAGACTTAATCCCCACTGTTACACAATATGTCTATGTAGCAGACACGCATGTGTACCCCCTGAATAAAATCAATAAATAAATAATGGAAGAATCTTCTTTCCCTCCTGTTTGCTTACATTCCAGGAAAATGGAGACAGTCTTTATTGGTATAAAATACAATAGCATAGAATGAGCAGGTTTTCCAGCAGCCCTCTTATAAAATCGGGGTTTTCCAAGCACAATGTTGCTCAGCTGGGACACAGACCACTGTGTGCACAGCCTCCACTTGGACCCATCCCCTTGAGACATGGGAGTCAGGAGAACTGATGACAACATTAAGCTTATGCTGCCTGCTAGGCCATAGTAATAAAGAGTAATAAAATGTCTAAGTCTAGCTTGTTGTCTCCTTACCAGCAGAACACCTGGGAGTGTGGTGTTGCCACCTTAGGACTTGACAACCTGGCAGTTACCTTCTAGGTTTTATTTTGTAATCTTTGATTTTCAGCAGTTTGACTACCATGTATACAGGCAAAGTTTTCTTTGTAATTATGTTGCTTGGTGGTAGTAGGTCTTATCAAATCTATAAATTTGTATTTTTCACTGAATTTGGGAAATGTTCAGCCTTTAACTCTTTACTTTTCCCCATCTCTCTTGTCCTTCTGGGACTTGAATTACATGTTTTTAGAACTTTTGATATTGTCCCACAGGTCCACAGGGTTCTGTTTTATTTTTATTTTCCTTATCTTTCAGATTAAATAATTTTATTGATCTGTCTTTCAGTTAACTGTTTTACTGTCATCTATGTTGTTGTTAAACCCAACCCAATTAATTTTTTACGTGAAACATTATATTTATCAGTTGTAGAATTTCCTTTTTCTTCTTTTTACAGTTTTTATTTCTCTGATAAATTTTCCTATCGTTTCATTTGCTGTGAGAATATTTTTAAGTCAGTGATCAGGAAATGACAATCAATGAGCCTAATGTGGCTCACTATTTTTGTAAACAAAGTTGTATCAAAATACAGATATACTCATTTATTCATAACTGCTTTCACACTGCAATCGCAGGTTTGAATAGTTGCAACAGAGATTTATGTGGCCCACAAAGCCTCAAATGTTTACTATCTGACTTTTTACAGGAAAAGTTTGCTGGTTTCTGTTTTACATGATTGAGTACAATTATGATAACTGTTTTTGTTTTTGTTTTGAGTTGGAGTCTCACTCCATCACCCAGACTGGAGTGCAGTGGCATGCTCCCAGCCTCCGCAGCCTCAATCTGCTGGGCTCCGGTGATCCTTCCGTCTCAGCCTTCCAAGTAGCCGGAATTACAGGCGTGCTCTACCGAGTTCGGCTAGATAACTGTTTTAAAAGTGTTAGCTCCTAATACAATATCTGAGTCATCTTGGGATTGGTTTCTAAGATTTTCTCCTCTCTTAAGAATGAGTCATTTTTTTATGGTTCTTCATAGTTGAGTAATTTTTTATTTAACGTTAGCATTGCGAATGTTATATTGTAAAGATTCTAAACTGTTATAATACTTTGAAGTGTACCTTTTAAAAATTTTGTCTTATTTTAGTAGGTAATTAACCTTCTAATTCAGTCGAACCCAAACTTTAGATTTTGGCAGTTCAAATCTCACTTTGGTTCTTTATTCTTTGCTGGGCTGTATGGAGTCTGCCTGTGCATGTGTGGCTTAGGGATAAACCAGAGATTGGGGAATAGTTTCTATCAGAATTTTGGGCTCCTTCATCCTGGCTCCTCTTTTTTTTTTTTTTGAGTTGGAGTCTCACTCTGTCGCCCAGACTGGAGTGCAGTGGCCGCTCCCAGCCACCGCAGCCTCGACCTGCTGGGCTCTGGCGATCCTTCCACCTCAGCCTTCCGAGTAACCGGAATTACAGGCATGCGCTACCACGCCCGGCTGATTTTTTAATTTATTGTAGAGATGAGGTCTCGCTGCCCAGGTGGGTCTTGAACCCGCGGGCTCAGGCAATCCACTCACCTCAGCCTCCCAAAGGCGCAGGATTACAGGCTGAGCCACCAAGCCCGGCTTGGCTCCTCTTTTGATAGAATTCTCCCTTCCTTTCCAGCAATTCTCATTTGCCTGAACTCTGACCCCTTGATTTCTCAGGTCAGAAAGACTGTGGGTTTTCTAGGGGAGTTTTAGTTACTCTATATCACATGGATTTTTGCTTCCCCTCAGCTATGAAAATGGGAAATTCATTTCAAGTTGGCCCTTCTCCCAGCTGTTGACTCCCCTCCCATATCTGCCAGCTTTTGTTCACTCTGATATCTTGCAGGCATTGCTTTTTGTTTTGTTTTATTCAGTTTCTTGTCATTCTCTGCAAAAAGGTCAGTTCTTGTAGGAGCTTACTCTGCTGCCCCAGAACCAGAACTCCCATAAGTCTCTTTACATTACTGGTATCTCATCCTTTTGTTTTATTTTTTCCTTTCTTGTAATTTATTTGTCTAAGAAACTGATAATTCTGGTCCTGTAGAGGCTCCTCATTGTATATTTCGCTGTTGCATCCCCATGATATAATTTTATTTTAAATTTTTTTTTTTTTTTTTTTAAGTTAGATTCTCACTCCGTCACTCAGACGGGAGTGCAGTGGCATGCTCACGGCCACCCCAACCTCGACCTACTGGGCTCCAGGGATCCTTCTGCCTCAGACTTCCAAGTAGCTGAAACTACTACGAGCCTTTCACTTCAGTGTCCTAAAGTGGCTCAGCCTGTAATTCCAGCACTTTGGGAGGTCAAGGTGAGTGGATTGCCTGAGCCTGCGGGTTCAAGACCAGCCTGGGCAACTTGGAGAGACCTCGTCTCTACAATAAAAAATTAGCTGAGTATGGTAGCACACGCCTGTAGTTTTGGCTACTTGGAAGTCTGAGGTGGAAGGATCGACTGAGCCCAGCAGGTCGAGGCTGCGGTGGCCATGAGCATGCCACTTCACTCCAGCCTGGGTGACTGAGTGAGACTCCAACTTTAAAAAAAAAATGTATTGTACCATATTAGCCTCAGGTCTTTCTCTTTTTAAATAAATACAATGTTACCAACACACATGTGTTCTTTTTGTGTGTTATTGCAATGAATGGATGTTCTATAATGTATCTATCCAGGTTCCTACTGATTGTTGCAGTCTTTTGCTCATGAAAACAATTACAACAAATGGACCTAGAATATTCTCATTTGTGCAAATACAAAGTAGAATTGCTTTGTCAAATGGCAACACCGTGTATTTATATTTTTATAGATGTTGCTAAATTGCCCTCCAAGAACTTACTCCAATTTACTTTCCCAGGGTCCTTCCTACAGAGAGATTTTTGCCTATATAGTTATTTTTAGAAGTGTGTGTATATTAGTTTCCAATAATTGCTATAACAAATTATCACAATCTGAGTGGCTTAAAACAACACACATATATTCTCTCAAAGTTTTGAAAACTAGAAGTCTGATGTCAAGATATCAGCAGGATTGCTTCCTACAGGAGGCTCTGAGGGAGAATTTGCTCTGTTCCTGTCTCCCGTTCTCTGGAGGTGGCCACACTCCTTGGGGTCCTTCTGCTTGTAGATACACCACCCCATCTCTGCCTCCGCCTTCACATGGCATTCTCCCCTGTATGTCTGTGTGTCTGTTTTCTCTTCTTGTAAGGGCTGTTTTCTTGTTCCATCCAAACTGACTGTTTCTGCTGAGATGGTTAGTTGGATCTGGGAGTCATACCTCTAATTTCTCCAGCAAGGGTTTGACCATCACACCTTTGGTGTTTTCTCCAGAGCACACTTTTTAAAAAATGTTTCTTTGATTCCACACCTTTGCAATTGAAAAAATAATAAAAATAAAATTAAAAAGTTTGTTTTAATTTCACAAATCAGCAAATAAAATTGTATATATTTATAATATACAGCATAGTGTTTTGAAATATACATACACATTGTAGGATATCTAAATCAAACTAATAAAAACATGCGCTACCTCACATAGTTATCTTTTTTTTTTTTCAGTTGGAGTCTCACTCTGTCACCCAAGCTGGAGTACAGTGGCACGAACACTCATGGCCACCCCAGCGTCGACCTGCTGGGCTCCAGCGATCCTTCTACCTCAGCCTTTCAAGTAACTGGAACTACAGGCATGTGCTTCCATGCCTGACTAATTTTTGATTTATTGTAGAGACAAGATCTTGTCAAGTTGCATGGGCTGGTCTCGAGCCCGTGGGCTCAGACAATCCACTCACCTTGGCCTTCCGAAGTGCTAGAGATTACAGGCATGACCCACTACACCCAGTTAATTTATTGTTATTAACTATAGTTACCATGTTGGACAATAAATCCATTGAACTTATTCCTTCTATCTAACAGAAATTTAGTATCTTTTCACCAACATCTCCCCAACAACATCACCCAGACCCTGGTAAACTCATCCTACTCTTTATTTCTGTGAATTCAGTTTTTTTTCTTTTTTTTTTTTTTGAGTTGGAGTCTCACTCCGTCGCCCAGACTAGAGTGCAATGGCACACTCCCGGCCACAACAGTCTTGACCTGCTGGGCTCCAGCGATCCTTCCACCTCAGCCTTCCAAGTAGCTGGAACTACAGGTGCAGGCTACCACGCCTGGCTAATTTTTTATTTATTGTAGAGATGAGGTTCGCCAAGTTTCCCGGGCTGGTCTTGAGCCCTCAGGCTCAGGCAATCCACTCGTCTCGGCCTCCCAAAGTGCTGGGATTAGAGGCTGAGCCACCGAGCCCGGCCGAATTCAATTTTTTAAATTTCACATGTAGCCGGGCTCGGTGGCTCAGCCTGTAATCCCGTGCATTTGGGAGGCTGAGGTGAGTGGATCACCCGAGCCC
>NW_007258895.1:579218-591715 GCF_000164805.1 Carlito syrichta | reverse complement strand
CTGGGTGACAGAGTGAGACTCCAACTCAAAAAAATAAATAAATAAAATAAAATAAAAATATAAATAAATAAATAAATAAAATAAATTTCATATGTGAGTGGCCTGTCCTCCGCTGTCCTCTTGCTGTGCAGATGCCGCCCTGCTCTCGTCAGCCTCCACAAGGCCGTCTCCCTAAGACCCAGCACGATGCCTTCAATTAAGTTGCAGAGTTCTGATGGAGAGATATTTGAAGTTGATGTGGAGACTGCCAAACAATCTGTGACTAATAAGACCATATTGGAAGATTTGAGAATGGATGATGAAGGAGATGATGACCTAGTTCCTCTCCCAAATGTCAATGCAGCAATTTTTAAAAAGGTCTTTCAGTGGGGCACTCACCACAAAGATGACCCTCCTCCTCCCGAGGATGATGAGAACAAAGAAAAGTAAACAGATGATACCCCTGTTTGGGATCAAGAACTCCTGAAAATTGATCAAGGAACACTTTTTGAACTTATTCTGGCTGCAAACTACTTAGACATCAAAGATTTGCTTGATGTTACTTGCAAGACTGTTGCCAGTATGATCAAGGGGAAAACTCCTGAGGAAATTTGCAAGACCATCAATATCAAAAACGACTTTACTGAAGAAGAGGAAGCCCAGGTATGCAAAGAGAACCAGTGGTGTGAAGAGAAGTGAAATGTTGTGCCTGACACAGTAACACTGTAAGGATTGTTTCAAATACTAGTTGCACGGCTCTATTTATAATTGTTAATATTAGACAAACAGTAGACAAATGCAGCAACAAATCAGTTGTATTAGCAGAACATTGTCCTCATTGCATGTGTAGTTTGAGTACAGATTCCAAGCCTATGGCTGAGTTTCTTCTAGTACAACCGAAAGTCTCTTTTTTCTTTGCTCTGAATAAAACTGCTGTGGGTTCTCTATAGAAAGTGGCATTTTGGGCTTTCCCTCTTTTTTTGTAAAGTAATGTCTGCCTAGTTTATTGTCCAGTTAACTTTAGTGATCTTTTAAAAGTTGGCATTGTAAATAAAACAACTTGCAAGAGTGTTCTGAAGTAGAATTAACAAAATACCTTTATTTTGAGTTGGAAACTGGAAATAAATGATCTGAGGGATTAAAAAAATAAAAATTAAAAAATAAAAAATAAATTTCACATGTAAGTAAGATCATGTGGTATTAGTCTTTCTGTGCCTATTCTATTTCACTTAGTATAATTTCCTCCGTGTTCATCCAAGGTCCCCCAGACCCTGCCAATCACTCTCAGGTTGATGACTTGCTGGAAAGGCACACAGAACTTGGGAAAGCTGTAATGCTCACCATTACAGTTGACTACTGTAAAATAATACATCAAGAGATTGCCAGGACTTGGGGGAGAAAAAGAATACAGGTTAAAATCAGCATGGGAAAAAGGCACAATAGGGCAGAGTGCAGAAGAATCCAAGGGGCATTTCCAGTTGTCTTCCACCAGTGGAACTACATAGACAGCACTTGATTCTCCCAGCAACAATATGTGACAACACACACATTAAGCATGGTTGGCCAGGCATGGTGGCTCATGCCTGTAATCTCAGCTCTTTGGGAGGTGTAAACAAGAAGATTGCTTGAACCCAGGAGTTCAAGATCAGCCTGGGGCTACATGGTGAGACCTTGTCTCTACAATAAATAAAAAAATTAGCCAGGCATGGTAGTATGTGCCTATAGTTCCAGCTGCTTAGAAGGCTGAGGTAGGCATTTCACCTGAGCCCAGCAGGTAGAAGCAGCAGCAACAGTGAGCGTGCTACTGCACTCCAGCCTGGGTGGCAGAGTAAGACTCCTACTCAAAAAATAAAAAGAAAGTATTGTCATCCAGGGCTGGGTGTGGTGGCTCATGCCTGTAACTACTGCACTTTGAGAGGTTGAGGTGGGAGAATTGCTTGAACCCAGGAGTTCAAGCAAGGTCAACCTGGGCAACATGGAGAGACCTCACCTCTTCAAAAAATTAGCTGGGCATGGTGGCATGCACCTGTAGTCCCAGCTACTCGGGAGCCTGAGGCAGAAGGATCAGCTAAGCCCAGGAGGTCAAGTCTGCAGTGAGTTATAATCATGCCACTGCACTCCAGCCTGGGGAATGGGTGGGGGGATGGAGAGCGGGGTTGGGGAGATTGGTATCAGGAAGGCGTGCGTAAATCTTGGTGCCCAGGATGTTTTTTTTGAATTGGAGTTTCACGCTGTCACCCAAGCTAGAGTGTAGTGGCATGATCATGCTCACTGCAGTCTTGACCTGCTGGGCTCAGGCAATCCTTCCACCTCAGCCTTCCAAGTAGCTGGAACTATAGGCATGTGCAACCATTTTTTGATTTATTGTAGAGACAAGGTCACCATGTTTCCCAGGCTGGTCTCGAACTCCTGGACTCTGGTGATCCTCTCACCTCTGCCTCCCAAAGCGCTGGGATTACAGGCATGAGCCATCACACCTGGCCCTCTGTGTCCAGGATTTTTATTGGAGGTCAGTCACATAGGCATGGAGCGCCCACATGACTGGCCTTAGCAATTCATTTCCCAGTTCCCCCACCCCAGCAGAGGTCACGTTGATACAGCATGGCCCAAGGCTCCCAGCAAATAAAAACAAGCCTTCATCATAAATCACATCTGGTATACAAGGACGCTCTTATCAGGCAGAATCTTGCAAGGCCCAGAGGATTTATCTCAGAAGCTGGTCAACATTCTTTGGAATGTTCAGGATTTGAGTGACCCAATTCCACCCAGTTAACCCTTTACTGCATACACTTTTCCCCTGGATACTCAACATTTTCTGAGAAGAGAGGAATTTTCTATTCCACTCAGAATTGAGATTGGTGGGGAAAACATATATCCTAAGGGAAGCGGACTAACTTGCCTGATTGGTGGGTCTGAGAGACAAAACGGGGCTTGTCCTATTCAGCCCCTGCCAGGTTCTCCCTTGCAGCTCTGCCCGCTTGCTTGAGGCCATGTTAGACCTCATACACGACCCAGACGGAGGACTTTTGTCCATGGTGTTCCTCTGGAATGTTCTCTCACGTGTCTCCATGGTTTCCTTCCTCACTTCATCCCAGCATTACTAACCTGCACAGAGGCCGGTGTACATTTCCCTTATTATTCAGTAGCCGCAATCATTTGAGTCGGGAGGGAGCTGAGAGGCTACTTGGATGATCAATTCTGGGTTGTTCCTGCCAAAGAGAAAAACACGCCTCAGCAGCTTCGCTGGAGGGAACTTGGCAGCCGTGAGTCAGAACAGCATGTGCTCTCCACAGTCAAGATCTCACCAGCCGTATATAGAGCCACCAGCGCCAAGCACAGTTGCAGCCTCTCTGCTAGTTAATTTTCCTTCATTTTGGGGGTCTGCACAAAGCCCACCCAGTGACCACATGAGCCTGAGGATGCTATTTTATATGGTGCAGAAAGAAGTCAAAATGGAACCTCACATATCTGGGATAAGTAGAATCATGGCAGAAAAGTCTAGTCATAAACCAGATCCATTCTCTCCTTCAACTCTTAGTGAAAGCACCCTAAGTTTTAACTGGGTTCGTGAAGTCCCAGTGTTGTGGTAGGGTGTGGGGGAAGACCACAGACTATTTATGTATGTATTTATTTATTTATGAATTGTGGTCTTACTCTGTTGCTAAGGCTGGAGCGCAGTGGCACAATCATGGCTCACCACAGTCTTGACCTCCTGGGCTCAGGCGATTCTTTCGCCTCAGTGTCCCAAGTGGTTTGGACTGCAAGAGGCATGTGCCTTTGTGAAGATAAGGTCTTGCTATGTTGTCCAGGCTGATTTTGAACTCCTGGGCTCAACCAATCCTCTTGCCTTGGCCTCCTAAAGTACTGACATTACAGGCATGAGCCACCGCGCCCGGCCCAGACTCAATTTAAAAGCAAGATTTTGCTATTTATTTAATTTTTATTTTTTCATTTTTTCATTTTTTGAGTTGGAGTCTCACTCTGTGGCCCAGACTGGAGTAGAGTGGCACGCTCCCAGCCACCTCAGCCTCGACCTGCTGAGCTCCTGCGATCCTCTGCCTCAGCCTTCCAAGTAGCCGGAACGACAGACCCGGCTAATTTTTGATTTATTGTAGAGACAAGGTCTCATCAAGCTGCCCAGGTCAGTCTCAAACCCGCGGGCTCAGGCAATCCACTCACCTTAGCCTCCCAGAGTGCAGGTATTACAGGCTGAGCCACTGAGCCTGGCCTTGCTGTTTATTAAAAGAACTGTATTGTAGGAAGGATGGGTTACTCAGTTCCTTAATGTATCTAAACAACAGGCTTCCTTCTATACCAGGATATACTCAAAAACCCCTTCATGACCTCCCCAACCCTGTGGTCAGCAGGAAGGAGGCAGGAAATACGAAACAACAGGAGAGGGGAAAATGGCATACAGATTTTTGCATCATCAAATTCCTCCTCCCTTTTTAAAAACACCTGAAGACATTAGTTAGATTTCTGCAAGCCTTGTTTATTAAGAACAAATAATCAAGCAAAAACTCATTTAGTCATGAGTGAGCTTTATCCCTGCCATGCCTTGGAATCAGCTGGCATTATTTCAGAAGGCAAATGGAACAAATAAAAGAAGAAACGCTCCATCTCCAAGGACTGAAAATAACTCAGGGCAATCTGGTTGACTTCATACCAGGTGCTGGTATTTAGAAATCAAAGCCAGACAGCATTCCAATCATCATGTCTTTTTCTTTAATGTGCAAAGGGTCACTCTGTCTTCTCTACACCACCTTTCTATGTGCCCTTGGCAGAGTTCATGGGTGGATGCAGAAATCATTGCTTTGAGGAATTTCTTAACTCTCAAAGACAATGTGGAGCCTCCCTTTTCCTTCCCTCTTCTCCTGTCTTTCCTTTGTCTTTCCTTTTTTTTTATTTTTTGAGTCAGAGTCTCACTCTGTCACCCACGCTGGAGTGCAATGTCATGCTCATGGCCACTGCAACCTCAATCTGCTGAGCTCAGGCAATCCTTCCACCTCAGCCTTCCAAATAACTTCCAAATAAGAACCACAAGCATGCACCACTACGCCCAGCTAATTTTTTAATTTATTGTAGAGATGAGGTCTCACCAAGTTGCCCAGACTGGTCTTGAACCCCTGGGCTCAGACAGTCCTCTTGCCTTGGCCTCCCAAGGTGCTGAGATTACAAGCATGCGTCACCATGCCTGGCCACCTCTCCCTTTTTCTATTTCCACCTCTACAATAACCCAAGTCAGGTTCTGGCCTGTGTAAGAGCTACCAGCATTCATAGCTCTTAATGGACTGTGTGTACCTGAGAGCAAAACATGTCTTATTCATCTTTGTATCCCCTAGTACCTAGTCCACTTTTATTTTTATTTATTTATTTATTTTTTAGTTGGAGTCTCACTCTGTCGCCCAGACTGGAGTGCAGTGGCCGCTCCTGGCCACCGCAGCCTCGACCTGCAGTTATCCTTCTGCCTCAGCCTTCCAAGTAGCTGGAATTACAGGCATGAGCTACCACACCTGGCTGATTTTTTGATTTATTGTAGAGATGAGGTCTCGCTGCCCAGGCGGGTCTCGAACCCGCGGGCTCAGGCAATCCACTCACCTCAGCCTCCCAAAGGCGCGGGATTACAGGCTGAGCCACCGAGCCTGGCTCCTAGTCCACTTTTAAATAACTGCAACAACAACGTCCATTTGTTGCATCTAGCTATTGTATTGCGGCAGCCCCAAATCAGACAGGGTGCATATATGATGTTTTCCAATTCTGAATAAATCACCCAGAGGACAGGTTGGTAAAGACATGGGTTTATCACTACCTACAGGAGGGAACTGATGGTGGCCGGTCAGTACAAAGCTCTCTGCACCCCAATAGACATATACCCCCAGAGTGAAAAAGGGAGCATGACACAGCAATAACATTATGTGCAAAGAAGCAGAAACAAGGATGTTGACTCTCAGTAACTGGCTTGAGCTCGCAGATGTACATATCTTCAAGGCATTTTGACAGGACACACCCTTGGCCAGAGGTTACTCTCTCAGTCAAGAAACAGTCATCAGCAGGGGAGGAGGGGGAGGCATCTGTCCTGCATTTACCCCACGACTATGTACTGGGTACCCTGCTAAATGTGCTTTAAGTATGTCATCCAGTCATCATATCCCTCTGTCATGGGTAGTGTAGGGCAGCGGTCTCTGACCTTTTTGGCATCAGGGACCAGTTTTGTGGAAGACAATTTTTCCATGGACTGGGGTGGGGGAATGGTTTTGGGATAATTCAAGCTCAGAACATTTATTGTGCCCTTTATTTCTATTATTATTACATGGTAATATATAATGAAATAATTCTACAACTCACCATAATAAAAAGAGAAGCATGGTAGAAGTGGTAAATAAAATAATGGGTGGGCCACACAGGGACTAAAATAAGTGTCAGATTCTGACTTGAAGCCTGCCATCAGATGCAGTTGTACAATTTGGATAGGGTTTTGATATGACTCTGCAAGCAGATGATGTATTATGGTGTCTGTACAGTCAAAGAACACTGCTAATGTTAATCTGTATTTGCAGCCACTCCCCAGTGCTAGCTTCACCACCTCAGCCCCACCTCAGATCATCAAGCATTAGATTCTCATAAGGAATGCACAACCTAGATCCCTCACAATGGGGTTCATGCTCCTATGAGAATCTAATGCCACTGGTCTGTTTTTTGTTTGTTTGTTTGTTTGTTTGAGTAGGAGTCTCACTCTGTCATCCAGGCTGGAGTGCAGTGGCACGCTCATGGCCACCCCAACGTAGACCTGTTCGTCTCTGGTGATTTTTCCGCCTCAGCCTTCCAAGTAGCTGGAACTACAGACACGAGCCACCACACCCGGCTAATTCTCTCACTGATTTGACAGAAGGCAGAGCTCAGGTGGTAATACAAGTGATGGGCAGCAGCTGTAAATACAGATGAAGCTTCACTCACTCACCCACCACCCACCTCCTGCTGTGTGGCCCAGTTCCTGACAGGCCACAGACTTGGTAGCAGTCTTTGGCCCAGGGGTTGGCAACCCATTGTATAGGGGACTTTGTTGTTTTCCTTTTCTTCTTCTTCTGTTTTTTTTTTTTTTTTTTGACTGCCCAACATCCAAACATTCTTCTTATCTGGAGAAATCCCCTATGACATAGGACTTTATAGAATGCAGGGCCTCCTACTCACCAGGGTGGCTAAAGTGACCCTGGTATTCTCGAATGCAGTAGGTGACCATAGCTCAGCCACCAGAGGCCTCCAGCTGGGATGTAGTTTCTTTTTCTTTTTCTTTTTCTTTTTTTTGTTTGTTTGTTTGTTTTGAGTTGGAGTCTCACTCCGTCACCCAGACTGGAGTACAGTGGCTGCTCCCGGCCACTGCAGCCTCAACCTGCTGGGCTCCGGCGATCCTTCCACCTCAGCCTTCCGAGTAGCCGGAATTACAGGCGCGCGCTACCACGCCCGGCTGATTTTTTGATTTATCGTAGAGATGAGGTCTCGCTGCCCAGGCAGGTCTCGAACCCATGGGCTCAGGCAATCCACTCACCTCAGCCTCCCAAAGGCGCGGGATTACAGGCTGAGCCACCAAGCCCGGCTGGGACGTAGTTTCTGAAGGATGCTTTAAAGGTGCAAAGGTTTGGAGAGATTATTTCTGGCAGGGATGACAGAGCTGAGAGTCCAGTGGTGGCTGCAGAGAGGCTGCAAGGGCTGTGGTGTCAGCACCAACATCTTCACCAGTGGTGGAACCTTGACTGATATCCTTCTATGGTACTCCAGCCTGACTGTTTATACTGTGTACTTCTGCAGAGCCTTTCAGTAAGGTCTGTCTTAGCTTCAGTCAGCCTCAGCAGTACTAGGAAACTGCCTTGTATACATACATACTGTCATAATCCCCACAGACACTTATGAAAGTGGGAGAGGGGTAACACAGTCAAGTGACTTGCACATGGTCATAGTGGATCTTGGATCGGACTTCAGGCCAACTGATTTAAGAGCCTGAGTTCCAGCCACTGTGAAACATTGCTCAATATGTATGTCAGCTGAGTCAAATAACTAGGCATCTTTGGCTCTGCTCAGCCAGGCAAAAGATGACCAGAATTAGTGTTGTTTCCTTCTCCATAGGCTATCCAACATAATCCTTCCAGGTGACTCTTGACAACTTTGTTTCCTTGAGCTGGTGGGGAGATAAAAATGCATTTGTGGGGCTAAGTTATTTTCTTTTCTTTTTTTTAAATTTGAGTTGGGGTCTAAGTTATTTTCAGTGCAACATATCTTTCTTTTTTTTTGAGTTGGAGTCTCACTCTGTCACCCTGGGTAGAGTGCAGTGGCACGCTCATGGCTATCCCGGTGTTGACCTGCTGGACTCTGGCAATCCTTCTCTCAGCCTTCCAAGGAGCAGAACTATAGGCGTGCACTACCATGCCTGGCTAGTTTTTTATTTTATTATAGAGACAAGGTCTCACCAAGTTATCCGGGGTTGGTCTTGAACCCGTGGGCTCAGGCAATCCACTCACCTTGGCCTCCCAAGGTGCTGGGATTACAGGTTGAGCCAGTGAGCCCAGTCACAACATATTGTCTAACATTGCTTCCTTTGGATATAAACCACTTCAGTAAAACAAGTGGTGAGATAAAATTAATATTTCCCTCAAAGGAATTTTATACACGGTAATGAATAGAATTGTGTCCCCCCCACAAAGATATGTTGAAGTCCCTAGTAGCGGTGAATGTGACCTTATTTGAAAATAGGGTCATTGTAGATGTAGTCAAGTTGATATAAGGTCATACTGAATTAGAATGGGTCCAATGTCTTCATAAAAAAGGAAAACAAAGCTGAGCATGGTGGTGCACACCCATAGTCCCAGCTACTCTGGAGGCTGAGATGGGAGGATCACTTGAGCCCAGGAGTTTGAGCCCAGCCTGGGCAACATAGCAAAATCCTGTATCCAAAAATAAATAAATAAATAAATAAATAAAGGAAGGAAGGAAGGAAGGAAGGAGAAGAGAAGAGAAGAGAAGAAGGAGAAGAAAAAGGAAGGGAAGGGAAGAGGGATGTAGAAGCTCACAGACAGACACAGGGGAGAATGCCATGTGATGACTGAAGCAGAGATTGGGATGATTCATCTAAGAGCCAAGGAACACCAAGGAGCATAGCAACCACCAGAAGCCAGGAGAGAGGCATGGAACAGATTCTTCCTTAGTGTTCACAGTAGGAACCAACCCTGCTGGCACCTTGATTTCAGACTTCTAGCTCCAGTACTGAGACAGAATATATTTATATTGCTTAACTTTGAGATGCATGGTAGAAAAAGCCTAGACTGCCTAGAAGAGATTGTTAATAGAAATATAGAAGTTGAAGGTGATTCTGGGACAGGCACAGTGGCTCATGCCTATAATCCTAGCACCTTGGGAGGCCAAAGTAGGAGGATCACTTGAGGTCAGAAGTTCAAGACCAACCTGGGCAACATAGTAAGAACTCATCTCTACAAAAACCAAAAAATAAGCTGGTCATGGAGACACGTGCCTATAATTCCAGCTACTTGGGAGGCTGAAGTAGAAGGATCACCTGAGCCCAGGAGGTTGAGGCTGCAGTGAGCCATGATTGTGCTACTGCACTACAGCCTAGGTGACAAAGTGAGGCGCTGACTCAAAAAAAAAAAAGAAAAATGGTGACCAGGCTCAGTGGCTCAGACTGTAATCCCAGCACTTTGGGAGGATGAGGCGAGTGGATTGCCAGAGCCCATGGGTTCAAGACCAGCCCGGGCAACTTGGCAAGACCCTGTCTCTACAATAAATCAAAAATTAGTTGTGCATGGTAGTGCGTGCCTGTAGTTCCAACTACTTGGAAGGCTGAGGCAGAAGAATCACCAGAGCCCAGCAGGTCTATGCTGGGGTGGCCATGAGCATGCCACTGCACTCCAACCTGGGCGATGAAGTGAGACTCCAACTCAAAAAACAAAACAAAACAAAAATTGGTGATTCTGGTATGAGCTCTGAAAGAAGTGAGGACAACAGTAGAGAAAACTTCTGTCATCCTAAAGAGTGCATATAGCATCATGGGCAGAATGTTGGTATTACAGCATGGTATATGAATAATAAAGGTGCTTCTGATGAGGCTCTGAAAAAAAAAAAAAAACGATAGCCATGTTCTTGAATACTGGAGGCAAGATGTCCATTGTTATACAGTGGCAAAATCTTGGCTGAATTGTGCTATGCTATTGGGTGGAAAGTAGAACTTGGAAGAGATGAATTTGGATACTCAGCTGAGGAGATTTTCAAGCAAAGTGTGGAAGGTACATCCTGGTTTCTTCCTGATGCTTATGGTTAAACACAACAGGAAAGAGATAAATGGAAGCATGGGCTGTTAAGAAAATGGGAACCAGAACTTGATGATTTAGAAATTCTCAACTTATTCATAATGCAAAAGATGCTAAGGCATGCTCTGGAGTGAACACAAGGATATGGCTGGACAACCTTCTGCTGACCAGATTAAGCATGTGACTCATGGGTCCAGTCAGCCATCTCAGCAGAAGTCAGGAATGGGGGTAGGTTTATTCAAGAAGGATCCATGGAGGGACAGGGTGTTTAATGGTGCGGATCCCTCCTGACATACACTGAAGACATACACGAACCCACAATGGTTTAGAGAATGCTAAACCACCCAAAGTACTGCCAACTTGGACAGAAAGGGTCAGAGACAGGAGAAAACAAAGGAAGGCTGTCAGACTTCTAGGATTCTATAAGTGGAAAATGGGTTGAGGGAGCTACTCAAATACAAATGTGCATTATCCTTTAAGGAATAAGATGACTCAGAAGTTAGCAGGACTGATGGAACATCTGCCCAGAGGTCAGGGCTGACGTGACCTCCATGGGCTTGGAGGGCAAAGTATCAAGTCCTAGAGAATTATTCTCAGTACTTGAAACCAAATTGAATTGGACCTGCTGGATTTTGGACTTTCTTGGAACCCACTGCACCTGGATTCCTCCCAATTTCTCCCTCTGGGAAGGGGAATGTTGATCCTCTATCTGCCCCACCATCATATTTTAGAAGCAGGTAAGCTATTTTATAATTTTCCAGGTGCACAGATGTAGAATAATCTTGACCTTAGGAGGGCCCATACACAGAGTCTCATCTATACTTGAGTTAGATGATTGAGAAGATAAGATTTGGAACTTTTGAGGTTGTAGTATTTAGATGAGATTTTGTCTTTTTTTAGTTTTTTTTTTTTCTTTTTTGAGATGGGGTCTTCCTATGTTTCCTAGGCTGGTCTCAAACTCCCGCACTCAAGCAATCCTTCTGCCTCAGCCTCCTAAAGTGTTAGGGTTGCAGACATGAGCACTGTACCCAGCAGATTTTTTCATTTGAGTTGATGATGGGATGGGTTAAGATTTGGGGGGATATTGCAATGGGGTGAATATACATTGCATATGGGAAGAATACACATTTTGGGGAGCCAGTGGGTAGATTGTTGTGGGTAGAATCATGTGCCTCAAAAAGATTTGTTGAAGTCCTTCTTGTTGTTTTATGCAGTAGTAGTAGTAGTACTAGTAGTAGTAGTTGTTGGTATTATTATTTGAGTTGGTGTCTCACTCTGTTGCCCAGGCTGGAGTGCAGTGCATGATCATGGCTCACTGCAGCCTTGATCTCCTGGGCTCAGCCATTCCTTGTGCCTCAGTCTCCCAAGTAGCTGGAACTGCCCTGCCTGGCCTCCTGCTCTTTTAAGCCATCCACTTTGTGGTAATTTTTTTTGGCCGTTACAGGAAACTACTACAGTTGTCAGCATGAAAGTGGTTGTCAGCAGGAAGCCAGGCTCCAGACAGTGGCCAGCATATAGGATGGCACTATGTGAAAGGACTGTATATGCAAAGTGGTCCCCAAGTGCTGAAGGAGCTGAGAAACCAAAGAAGGAGTTAGCCAAGTCCAGTGTGTCATATGGGTGATTTATTAGAGAATTTGTGGACAGAAGCATGGTCTTGGGCAACTGCAAGATGGGTAGCTCTCTGCACTGCAACCTCCCAGACTCAGAGCTTGTATCTTGGAGTAAATGTCTGTATGTTCTGGAAGGAATGTGTATGTGGCTGAGAGAATGCTGTAGGCGTCACAGCCTATGATTTTGGCAACAGCATCAGGGGTTGCTTTGGAGAAAAGGCAAAACCTATAGTGAATAGGTGTTTCTACATAAAGCGCAATTTTGGAGGTATTCCCAGACTCAGCGTTAGTCAGAAGTCACATGGCGAATTAGTATTTAAAATGAAATCACTCTTGTCCCCACAGATGGAATGCTGGTCCCTTAGATAAGAACTCAAATTTCAGTCCTAAAAAGTCCCATTGTGTCTTAAGCTACCAGGGCTCATGGACAAAAATGGGGCTTGAGGCAGAGATTACGACTTGCCTCCCAAGAGACATTGTCCCCTGCTTCAGCAGAACCCCAATCTTTAGCTTAGCATAGCCATTCCAAGTACAGGTTACAGCCGGGCTTGGTGGCTCAGCCTGTAATCCCGCGCCTTTGGGAGGCTGAGGTGAG
>NW_007258895.1:577967-579052 GCF_000164805.1 Carlito syrichta | reverse complement strand
CAAAAAAAAAAAAAAAAAGAAATACAAGTTACATCCCAGGGTCTCTTGTAGCTAGATGTTTCCACGCAGTCAGGTTCTGGCCAGTGAGATTTGACCATAGGGGACCTGTGTTACCTTAAAGTGTATATCCTTTAAGAGACAGAAATGTGCTCTTCTCCGTCCCTTTCTCCCTTTCTTCTTCCCAGCTGCTGTGGTTGGACGTGGCAGGCAATGTGCCATCAGGTACCATGCAAACCTGGAGAATGCCATGGTGATGATGGAAGGAGCCTGAGTTCCCATACTCAGAGCTGTCTCGCCAGCCCCAGACTTCTGTTTCTTTTTTGAAAGGGAGGGAGTCTCGCTCTGTCGCCCAGGCTGGAATGCATTGGTGCTATCACAGCTCAACGTCCAACTCCTGGGCTCAAGTGATCCTCCCTTCTTTGCCTCCTGAAGCACTGGAATTACAGGTGTGAGCCACTGCACCAGCCCACCAGTCCCAGACTTTTAACACCCAGACAGTTCTAACTATAGAAGAATACACTTCTATCATGTTCAAGCATCCATTGTCCTGTGTTTCCATCACATGTAGCCAAAACTATATTCTAATATATAGAGACACTTAGGGTCGGGGTGTGAAATCAAGGCCAGATGGCAGGAGAGTGGACAGGAAGGAGCAGACAGAGATAGGACTGGAACCTGAGGCTGGGAGCAGGCAAGGATAGGACTGGAACCCCAGGCGTCAGTCACAAGGAAAGGAGCCACAGGAACTGCAATTGTGGCAGGCTGAACTGTTGACCTGAACCCACTGCTCACAGGCTGCGGTGCGTGGCAGGTGCTGTGGCAGCAAAAGTTGGTGGGCAGGACCTTACCTCTTCCTGGCCACCAGGGGATGAATGCACCCTAGGACCCCACAGCACTTGGGTCTTTTATTTTTTTTTTTGAGTCAGAATCTTACTCTGTCGCCCAGGCTGGAGTGCAGTGACACGCTCACAGCCACTCCAGTGTCAACCACTGGGCTCCAGTGACCCTTCTGCCTCAGCCTTCCAAGTAGCTGGAACTAGGGGCGCATGCTACTGCGCCCTGCTAATTTTTTTTTTTTTTTTTTT
>NW_007258895.1:563263-577790 GCF_000164805.1 Carlito syrichta | reverse complement strand
GCGGGCTCAGGCAATCCACTCACCTCAGCCTCCCAAAGGCGCGGGATTACAGGCTGAGCTACCGAGCCTGGCCTAATTTTTTATTTATGTGGAGATGAAGTCTTGCCAAGTTCCCCGGGCTGGTCTCGAATCCATGGGTTCAAGCAGTCCACTTGCCTCGGCCTCCCAAAGTGCTGGAATTACATGCTGAGCCACGATGCCCAACCCAGTCAATAATTGTTATACTGTATTTTCACTTGTATTTTTATTGTTGTCATGTTTTGTTTTTATTTTTTATAATATTTTCCATCTGCCACTGGAACTTGCAGGTGCGAGACCTACAGATAAGGAGGGTTGACAGCGTGTAACTGAAGCAATGACTTCACAAAACAACACTTAAGCCTGGTAGGCATAATACTTTCTGGTATTTTCTCTTTGATTTTATTAAGCTGTGACTCTAAATCTGTTTCCTGACTCTTTCCTGGATTCTGACTTGTTGTTTGAAAACTGAGGACCTGGGTAACTTAGCGAGACCTTGTCTCTACAATAAATAAAAAATAATAGCCAGGTGTGCATCTGTAGTTCTGGCTACTTGGACGACTGAGGCAGAAGGATCACCAGTGCCCAGCTGGTCGATGCTGGGGTGGCCATGAATGTGCTACTACACTCCAGCCTGGGCAACAGAGTGAGACTCCAACTCAAAAAAACCCAAAAAACCAGATGTCTTCATGTTAGTAAGAACACCTGTTCCAGCATTCAAAACCCAGCTCGGCACCCATTGGTTATTGGATATTGACCCTCTCTGGGTCTCAATTTCTTTATATACATCATGGGATAATCAGAGTACCTGCTTTGAGACATTAATTACTGTGAGGATTTGATGAAAGACTATTGTAAAGTGCTCAGCATAATACTTGGCATATAGTAAGTCTTCTGCTCCCTCCTCATTATTATTATTAGTCATAGTAACATTAATTGTTATTGCTATCAATTGGACTGAAAACTTGTGTGGAAGAAGTATTATTGTTGTTGTTGTTATCGATTTTTCACTTGGAGATTGAGAGTGCAAAATACACTTAACTAAAACTGAAAGCCTAGGTTAGGGTTGGAAAGGTTTGTCTTGCTGTTAATCCAGTCGACCTCATGCCATTTGCAACAGCCTTTTGAACCAGTGAGCATTTGGTATAGAGCCTTAGAGAACTTGCTAGTCAAGCCCCTCACTTAATAAGAGGCCCAGACAAGGGAAGAGATTTCCCTGTTCAAGGAGTTGAGGGCTTTGCACAACCTAGAACAGACCTGTATCTTTGAGGCCTTCCTTGAAATGTCATCTCCAGAGACTCCTTCCCACCAGCTCTGGACCTATTGCTGTCCATATTCTCTGTCCACATCTGTGGCATCAGCCATCTTGGGCATTTGCTGTCTTTGTGCATACACACAGCCACTCTCCCCCTCCTCCCCACTTCCCGGAGGCCCTGGGACCAGGCCATGAGCAGTTTGGGCCCTCAGGACTTATTCTAGGGTCTTGCTTAAAAGCATTGCCTACTCACAATCTCCCAATTTTATTCTCTTTGCTTTGCCCAGTCATTAGCAGTCAGTTATTTGTGAGGCAATAGAACAATGAAGAGTTGATTAACAATTGGGCAGGGTCTCTTCTCTCTTGTATTTGACAGTTATTCCCCCTGGGAAAGTCTCATGGCATCCTCACTAGCTTGGCTGGTCTTCAAGGAGTGTGTATTAGTTTTCTGCGGCTGCTGTAACAAGCTAACACAAATTTAGTGGCTTAATCACAAGGCCAGAAGCCTGACATTGGTCTCACTGGGATAAAGTCAGGGTGTGGGTAGGGCTGGTTCCTTCTGGAAGTGTGAGGGGAGAACGGGTGTCCTTGCCTTTTGCAGCCTGCAGTGGTGGTCTGTGTTCTTGATTAAGGTCCCTTCCTCGCATGTCTAAACCTCTCTGTTGTCACATCTCCTGCTACTACTAACTGATCCTTCTGCTTCCCTTGTATGAGGACCCCTTGTGATTATACTGAACCCACCCAGACAATCCAGGATCACCTCTCATCTCAAGATCCTGAGGATTAGGACGTGCACATTTTGGAGACCATTCTTCTGCCTTGTCACTTTGGAGGGCTTTAGAGCTCCAGGAGCTAGTTAGAATCTTTTTTTTTTTTTTTTTTGAGTTGGAGTCTCACTCGGTTGCCCAGACTGGAGAGCAGTGGCCGCTCCCGGCCACCGCAGCCTCAACCTGCTGGGCTCCGGCGATCCTTCCTCCTCAGCCTTCCGAGTAGCCAGATTACAGGCATGCGCTACCACGCCCGGCTGATTTTTTGATTTATTGTAGAGATGAGGTCTCGCTGCCCAGGCGGGTCTCGAACCCGCAGGCTCAGGCAATCCACTCACCTCAGCCTCCCAAAGGCGCGGGATTACAGGCTGAGCCACCGAGCCCAGCTCCTAGTTAGAATCTTACTCTGCCCCTTACCACTCCCACTCCACAAACTCCTTCCTCAAAAAGGAAACAGTAACATTAACAGTAACATTAACAGCTTCCGTTTCACTATGTGAAATCAGACACACAACCCACGTCTGGTACACATTCAGCTCCCACAAACGCCTGCTTCCCTCACCTCCACATTCTCCTGTTGGCTCTAACCGTGGTATCACTTTCTGATATCACTTGAAAAAAAGACGCTGTGATAATGGGGTTAGTATGGCCTCCCTGGTATGTCCCCAGGGCCCCAACAGGGCTTGGTACATATTGAAACACTGTTATCATTCACTGAACTAAAGCTCATTGCTTCAGTCAATAAACATTATTCAACATCTATAAAATGGCAGGAATGGTTGCTTTTCAACCCTGATGGAACATTTGACTCCTTTGAGAAGCTTTATTTTATTTATTTATTTATTTATTTATTTATTTATTTATTTTTTGAGTTGGAGTCTCACTCTGTCGCCCAGACTGGAGTGCAGTGGCCACTCCTGGCCACCTCAGCCTCGACCTGCTGGGCTCCGGCGATCCTTCCGCCTCAGCCTTCCGAGTAGCCAGAATTACAGGCGTGCACTACCACTCCCGGCTAATTTTTTGATTTTATTGTAGAGATGAAGTCTCGCCTGTCCAGGCGGGTCTCGAACCCGCGGGCTCAGGCAATCCACTCACCTCAGCCTCCCAAAGGCGCGGGGGCTGAGCCACCGAGCCCGGCTTGAGAAGCTTTATTTTAAAATGTGCACGTCCCAGTCTCACCACAGAACAATTTTTAAAAATTTGAAGGATGGCGGCATGAACATTAATCTTTTATAAGTCCCCAAGCAATCCTAAAGAGCAGCCAGACTGCAGACTCAGGCTATGTATCAGGACACACACACAAGGTCCCTGCTCTCGTGGCTGGCATCCTTATGGTGACGGGGAGGGGCAGGATTTGGGCCACAGGGAGTACTGGGCAGTGATGCACAAAGCAGGACAGTATGCCTGTTGGGGCAGGAGGGTTTCTCACACAGTCTGCTTGAGCCCAGACCCAAGGGACAGTAAGAAACAGGGGAGAAGGAAAGAACTGAGACCAGGGTCTGGGTGGGAGTGAGGCAGGCAGGGATCATGCGGGACCTTGAAGGTTGTGGCAAGGAGTTTGAGTTTTGCTTAAGGGCAACAGAAACCAATGGAGAGTTTTAGGCAGGGGAGAGAGACACAATCCAATCGGTGCTTATAGAGGATGACTTCAAATTCGAGGGCCCGGGAAGGAAGCAGCGTCACCTGCCATGGAGGACTCAAGCCCAGCGAGGGCTGTGGAGAGGAAAGGAAGTAGATATTCTTTGGAGGAGGAATGGGCAGGCCTTGGCAATAGATGAAGAGGAAGAAACCCGTGAAGGTCCAGGGGGAGCTGCTGAGGCAGAGAACAGCAGGACAGAAGCAGGGAGAGGGTAGATGGGGAGGCAGCCAGCAAGTCTGCTGATTCATTTACCAGTATTTCCTGAGTGCCAGCACCGGCCTACATGTCAATTTAACTCCGACTCAAAAAAAAAGTTTTATCCCACTATGCGCAGTGGCTCAGTCTCTGATCCCAGCACTTTGGGAGGCTGAGGCAAGAGGATTGCCTGAGCCCAGGGGTTCGAGACCAGCCTGGGCAACTTGGTGAGACTTCGTCTCTACAATAAATCACAAAAACTAGCTGGGCGTGGTGACGTGTGTCTGTAATTCCAGCTACTTGGAAGGCTGAGGCGGAAGGATCGCTGGATCCCAGCAGGTCCAGGCTGTGGTGGTCGTGAACATGCCACTGCACTCCAGCCTGGGCGACAAGAGTGAGACTCCAACTCATAAAAAATAAAGTTTCATCCATGAGGAGTTTAAATTCTAGTGTAGGAAGAGAGAAAATAAACATGACAAAAGGTAATGTGGGCCAGGCGCAGTGGCTCATGCCTGTAATTCCAGCACTTTGGTAGGTCGAGGCAGGAGAATTGCTTGAGTCCAGGAGTTTAAGACCAGCCTGGGCAATATAGCAAGACTTCGTTGCTACAAAAAAATAAAAAATAAAAAATAACCAGGCGTAAAGTGCACATTTGTAGTCCCAGCTACTCTCGAGGTTGAGGCTGAAGGGTCACTTGAGACCAGGAGCTTAAGGATGCAGTGAGCCATGATCATGCCGCTACACTCCAGCCTGGGTGACAGAGTGAGACCCCAATTCAAAAAAAAAAAGTAACAGTAACGTGATATGGAGGAACATAAAACAGGACGAAAGAACTCTGAAATGCTGAAGTGTTTGTCATTGTAAACAGAAAGGTCAGGAAGAGCTCATGGAGAAAGGGACATCTGAGCAAAGACTTGGTCAGGGAGAAAGCCAAATCTGAGGAAGAGCCTTCCAGGCCTCAGGCAGTAGGTAGAAAGGTCATAGGGTGGGAGTGTTCCTGATGTATTGGAGGAGCTGCAAGGAATGAGGAGTGTGTCTGGACTGTACTGGCAAGGGGACAGGGGAGGAGACAGCCATGGAGGGACGGCTCATTATAAGGAACCGGGTTTTTTTGTGTGGTAAAATATACAAAACGTAAGAGTTATCATTTTAACCATCGTATATAATTTTCTTTTTTTTTTAGTTGAAGTCTCACTCTGTCGCCCAGACTGGAGTGCAGTGGCACGCTCCCGGCCACCGCAGCCTCGACCTGCTGGGCTTCGGCCATCCTTCTACCTCAGCCTTCCAAGTAACCAGAGCTATGGGCGCACACTACCACGCCCGGCTGATTTTTTGATTTATTGTAGAGACGAGATCTCACTAAGTTGCCCAGGCGGGTCTCGAACCCACGGACTCAGGCAATCCACTCGCTTAGGCCTCCCAAAGTGCTGGGATTACAGACTGAGCCTGGCCCATTGTATATAATTTTAATACAATACTTCAAAGGTATTTTTATTGGTGTGAAATTCACAGAACATAAAATTAACCATTTTATTTTATTTTATTTTATTATTATTATTATTATTTTTGAGTTGGAGTCTTACTCTGTCGCCCATACTGGAGTGCAGTGGCCGATCCCGGCCACCATAGCCTCGACCTGCTGGGCTCCGGCGATCCTTCCACCTCAGCCTTCCAAGTAGCCGGAATTACAGGCGCGCACTAACACGCCCGGCTGATTTTTTGATTTATTGTAGAGATGAGGTCTCGCTGCCCAGGCGGGTCTCGAACCCACGGGCTCAGGCAATTCACTCACCTCAACCTCCCAAGGCGCGAGATTAGAGGCTGAGCCACCAAGCCTGGCTAAAATTAACCATTTTAAGGTGTATAATTTGGTGACATTAACTACATTTATGATGCTGTGCAACCATCCACTCTAGGTAGCTACAGACATTTTCATCACCCTGAAAGGAAACCTTGTTCCCATTAGGCAGTCACTCCCCACTTCCCCTCCCCCAGTATTCCTATTCTGGGACATTTTTGGTAAGTAGAACCACACACAATGTGCAGTATTTTGTGTCTGATTTCACTCAGCTTCATGCCTTCGAGGTTCACCCAAGTTGTAGCAGGCATCAGTACTTCATTCCTTCTTATGGCTGAATGATGTTCTGTTTTATGGATATACCACATTTTGCTGATTCATTCATCTACTGGTGGGCATTTGGGTTGTTTTTAGGGCTTTGCCTTGACTCTGAGTGAGGTGGCACTGCAGGGTTCTGAGAGGGTAGGAGGGCAGGATTTGGCTGTGTTTTAACAGAATCCCTCTGGTTGCAGAGGTGAGAAGAGACAGGAAAGGAGATCTGCCGGGGTTTGAAGCAACCACCCAGCTAAGAGATACAAGTGGCTGGGCCCAGAACAGTGGTGGCCACGAAGGTGCTGGATCTATGTGTAGGTAACCTTGGTGTTTGCTGGTGAGCAATGTAGGCATCTGCAGACAAGGTCTTCCACATGCTCTGCAAGCCCCTACATCTTGCAGCCGGCTCTGCTCACTGCCCTATCGGCTCTTGAATCTGCTGGAGCACTGCCTGGATGCAGAGAGAGGGTGCAACAGAGGACAGATGGAAAACAGCTCTTTATCATCCAAACAGGAAAAGTCTGCGAACTCAAAGCCACATCCGGAAGACAGAAAAGAGAGCCAAGTATATTAGGGATCAGCTGAGTCACCTGGCCTGAGAGTGATGGCCAGCCAGACTGTCTCCTCGCTCCCCTGCACTGCAAAGACCCAGCAGCTCCCCAGCTGCCCCCTGTGCTGAGCTGACCCTGGAAACTCAAGTCACAGGATGTGTCTGCTCAGCTCTGAACACCCTTGGGCCTCAGGCATTCTGATGATGGAAAGGATGGCATCCAACATATGGTTTTATCTTTGTGGTTTCCTGGCAAAAGTCAGTAAAGCTGCCTCCTCATTCTCTTGGCAAAGCTGGAGCCTCTGGCTCTTTGGAAGCACCCCTGAGCCCAGCACACCAAAGAGTCCCATGATGCCTGGTCCTGCCCCACACCATGCAAGACTTTTCAGGATCTAAATATCCAAGCGTCAAAGACACATTGAATATGACTGGCAGAGTGGGACTGGAAGTCTCTAGGGATCTGACTTGCTGCCCGGTCTGAAGTCCCAGAGTGGACAGCTTCGGTTCCAGAGCCCAGGAAAGTGTGATGTTGGTTGAGTTTGGCCCTGACAGTCATCTTCTTCCTTTATTCCTAGTCCTCCCTCCTCCTGGATTGGGAAGGCGCCCAGTCAACTCCTTCCTCCTGTCTTGCCAGAGACATATGGGGTTGCTTTCCATAAGGCAGCTTATGTTTGTTTTATTATGAGACAAGATTGACGTTAACAGGACATATTAAAATCAGTGGGAGAATCCATCTCTGGCCAGTATGTGGGTGGAGAAGAAGGACACAATTGAAAGAACTGGAGGTGGGAATTTGACAACCTGTAACCTAGGGCAGGTTGTCTGACTAGTCTGGCCCCAATCTCCTCATCTGTGAAGTGGGCTTAACAGCATTTTCCCATGGGGTGTTGTGTCTCACATGCCCAGTGTGATACTCGGCATTGTGTGGTCACTCACTGCTGTCACAGTGATGGGGATGTTCATGTCCATATGATTCCTTCCAGTGTATGTCCCTGCACTTCTTTTTTCTTTTTTTTTTTTTTTGAGTCGATTTCTTACTCTGTCACCCAGGCTGAAGTGCAGAGGTATGATCAAAGGTCACTACAGCCTCAACCTCCTGGGCTTGGGCGATCCTTCCGCCTCAGTTTCCTGAGTAGTTGGGACTACAGGCACGCACCACAACACCCAGCTAATTTTTTGATTTTTTGTAGAGGCAAGGTCTCGTCATATTGCCCAGGCTGGTCTTGAACTCCCGGGCTCAGACAGTATGCCCACCTTGGCCTCCTAAAGTGCTGGAATTACAGGTATGAGCCACCATGCCCGGCCCCTGTACTTCTAAATCATGTGATTGAGGTCAATGAATGACTTGCTTTTACCATGTCTCAGTATTGTCCTAATTTTTTTTTTTTTTTTTTTTGGATTTGGAGTCTCACTCTGTCGCCCATACTGGAGTGCAATGGCCGCTCCCAGCTACCGCAGCCGCAACCTGCTGGGCTCCAGAGATTCTTCCGCCTCAGCCTTCCAAGTAGCTGGAATTACAGGCGCACGCTACCACGCCCAGCTAATTTTTTGATTTATTGTAGAGATGAGATCTCGCCAAGTTGCCCAGGCAGGTCTCGAACCCGCGGGCTCAGGCAATCCACTCACCTCAGCATCCCAAGGCACGGGATTACAGGCTGAGCCACCGAGCCCGGCTGTCCTAAATTTTTAACTGTTTATAGCTCATTTAATCTTCATGGCAGCCCCATGATGAGGATGTCGTTAGGCCCATGTCACAAATGAGAAATGGAGACACTCACTTGCTTGAAATCACATGCCTGTAAGTATTGGAGACAGGATGGGAACCCAGACAGTCTGGTTTCAGACCTAGGCTCTTCCACTGTGCTCTCTGCCTCTGCTCAGCACAGTATGTAATGAGAGGGCAGAAAGGGAAGAGGGTAGAAGTTGGGAGGTGATGGGAAAGGAGGAGAAGACAGGAGCTTATCTGGATCAAACATTCAGTTACCTGTAAGTACACACACACACACACACACACACACACTCACACCGGTTCTTTCTTGGAAGTGGTTAAGGGTGCCTCTCCTTTAGGGTGGCAAATGCTCTCACAGAGTGAGGACTGCACGGCCAGCCCACAGCAGCACTGGCTCTTCTTCCTGGACAGTGTGCCCTATCCGCCTTTGAATGCCAGCCTTCTCCCTGCAGGGAGAAACAAAAATGCCTTGCCAGGGACCACAGAGATGATGTAGAGATTGGAACTGAAAGGGAAAAAAAAAAAGGAGGGGTGGCTTTGTAAAGGAAGAGCCACCGTCCCCATCACGCCCTTGGCAGGGCCATCGTTGCCAGGCTGCGAGTGCATCTTGGGCCCAGCCTACGTGCTCAGCCTGCTGATGGGGTGGCTTCCCAGACAGTGATAGCTCCAGTTCCATCAGCTCATGGCACCGCAGGGGGTCCTGCAGCTGCAGCTGAGCCTGGAGGCCAGTGAGGGGTGGAGATACGCTTTACGGGAGATAAGCTTTGCAGAGTCCAGAGCAAGCTGGGGACTGGAGGCCAGCGAGGCAGAGATATGCTTTGTGGAGTTCAGGGTAGGCTGGTGCGTGGCAGAACACAGTTGTTAAAAAGTATTTCTCACCAAGGAGATTAAGCATTCATCGAATTCCAAGCAGGTTGTTTTAATTTCTGACTTGAATTCTGACACAGGATGCTTTATTTTGCCCCCTTTTAGAGGTATGTATTTCTAGCTATTCTAGAAAATACTATCTTCTGTGCTTTTATTCATAAGTTAATTTTAATAATGAGCTATTTCAAAAGGCTAGATGTACCATGGCCTTTTATTAAGTAAAGATGCAAGGCTCTTTAATTAAGTAAAAACAAACTAGCAACAAAACCACAAAATAGCAAGAATGAATGAGGCTGAGACATAGATTGTGGCCATAGCCACATTCTACTGACTTCAGGATATGGACTCCCCGCATTCTGTAGAGTTGACACCCTCTGATGCTTGCATACGCTGTGATCTTAGGGAGGTATTTGAGTTCCCTGTGGCTCGGTTTACCTGTCCCTAAAGATGGAATGAAAGCACACACCTCACAGGATTACAGCAAGGGTCACGTGAGATCATATATATAAAACATCTTTGAAACCTATGCAGGATCACACACATGGATGGTAATAGTTTTTTTTTCCTCCATTATTTTTCTGTTCTTAGTGGAAATATTATTCAGAAGACATATGGCAATTTCTGCTTTGGCAATTCAGAAGACTCAGTACAAAATAAATCTGTTAAGACATTTGTGTAATCAGAACCATTGTTAAGAAAAATTATCCAAAGCTTGGAAAGAAGGTAAGATAACTTTTAATATCATGCTAGACATTATAGGTCATCTGCTCTGAGGTAGGCAGCTCTGCTTAACCTACCATTTACTCTTGATTAGAACCCAGATCTTCAAACTTAAGGGTTAACGAAAGATGACCAACAAGGTGAAATGATCTTCCTTTACCACCAGCTGAAAAGACCACTGTAAAGCTTATGGCCATGTTTCCGTCGAGCACATGATTCTCAAGGTGTGGTCCTGAACCAGCAGCATCAGCAGCATGGGAAACGCAGATCCTTATGTCCTACTGTGGACCGACAAAATCACAAACTCAAGGAGTACAGCCCAGCAACCTGGGCTCTGAACCTAGCACCCCAAGGTTCTTCAGCTGCAAAATCCAGTTTGAACCACTGCGTCAGAACAGTAACATTTCAATCTTATGAGCAAATATTATCTCAGTATTCCCTTTTCCCCACTGCTGATTATAAAGTTCTCATTTTCCTATATTATGCTTTGCCCTGCCTATGTCTTCCTGAAGGTTCTCTCATTATTGAGTTAAACACAACTTTGACATGTACTCATTTCTCATTTGTATGAGAATTATTTTAACATTTTGAAAATGATACTCTGACACCAATGTTCAAGGAAATACATAGAGTTCCTGTTTCCTGTGGTGATTCTAATTGGGTTCTAATGAGGACTTGTGTCACACTCCATGGCCTTCCAGCACCTAGTAAACAGCTACCCACTGTATTGAGAATGTTATGCTTAAAGGGTCTCTCGTTTTCAGGATGGAAAGATCAGAAATTCACTTTCCCAGACTTCCCTTCCGTGAGAGTGTGACATGTGACCAGGGTCCACTTCTGGGCATGCCTGGGAGATGCTACAGAAGAGAGTGCAAACGTTCTTCCTGGGCACATTTTCTGGTGGAGATAACTGAAGAGCTTCTCATTCTCTGACTTCTTAGAGTTTTGGTGGTCTCCTTTTCTTCTTAAATAAGAGCGTGTTTCATTATTTGTATCTGCAAACTCTGACTGACATAAATGAAAAAAAGAGAAAGTCTATTTGTTACGGCATTCTCCTGCACATCATAACAAAATAAAGATAATGTATGTGGCAAGATATTCAAGCAATAAGTATTATGCCATGTCTGAGCAATGTTTACTTTGTAGAAATGAGGTTTGGGAGCCCCATCTTGAATCTGTTTGGAAGGTATGTGGCTTAGGGATGCCTCCCAGTGCCCCGGCCTATCCGTTTCTTGGCAGCTGTGGAGAATACGTGTGTCCCCGATACTTTTGCCTTTCTCCAGGGGAGTCTGGAGAGCCCCATCCTCACTGCACTTCACCTGCTCTTCAGCTCCTGTCTGCAGCTCATCTTGTGGGAAAAAGAAAACTACACGCACACAATTCTGAAATAGGACTTTGTTGCTGGGAAAACTTGCAGTACAAGAAGGAAGTAGGAACATGCTCACCAGCCAGGCTGGGAACCTTTGACCCTAGTTCTTTAATACAGCGACATGACAAGCTTTCTTTTATGCCCAAACATAACTGAATCACTGTGGGATGAGCAGAGAAGAGATGGCCCCATGCGAACAAGGTAAAGAAATGTCACAAGGCCATCACATTTGACATGAAACCAAATGCAATGTGAGAGCCTTAGCAGGATTTTGGTTGGAAAAATAATAACGGCTATAGGAGACACTTTGGCCCAATTGGGGGTGCAATCTGAAATGGATTATGAAATGAATGGTATACAAGGTCATGAATATGCTGGTATGTTTTGTATTAATGTTAAGTGTCTAGAGTACGATCATTGTCATGTGGTTATGTAGGAGAAGGAACTGGTTATTAAGAGACACATGCTGAAGTGTGTCTGCAAGTAATTCAAGGGCAAAATTTAGATTAAAAATATGTAGAACAAGAAAGTAAATGTGGTTTGCTTTACTTTACAGAAAAAGAAGACTGGGTTTAAAAAGTGTATAAATAGCCGGGCTCGGTGGCTCAGCCTGTAATCCTGCACCTTTAGGAGGCTGAGGTGAGTGGATTGCCTGAGCCCGCGGGTTCAAGACCTGCCTGGGCAGCAAGACCTCATCTCTACAATAAATTTTTTAAAAAGCAGCCGGGCGTGGTAGCGTGCGCCTTTAATTCCGGCTACTCGGAAGGCTGAGGTGGAAGGATCGCCGGAGCCCAGCAGGTTGAGGTTGCGGTGGCCAGGAGCGGCCACTGCACTCCAGTCTGGGTGACAGAGCGAGACTCCAACTCAAAAAAAAAAAAGTGTATAAATAATTGGAGAATCTACATGAAGTATGCATGGGTACTCATTATACCATTCTTACAACTTCTCTTTAGGTTAGAAAATATTCAAGATAGCCGGGCTCGGTGGTTCAGCCTGTAATCCCAGCGCTTTGGGAGGCTGAGGTGAGTGGATTGCCTGAGCCCGTGGGTTCAAGACTCACCTGGGCAACTTGGCAAGACCTCATCTCTACAATAAAATCAAAAATTAGCTGGGCATGGTGGCGCACGCCTGTAGTTCCAGTCACTTGGAAGGCTGAGGCGGAAGGATTGCCGGAGCCCAGCAGGTCGAGGCTGCAGTGGCCGGGAGCGTGCCACTGTACTTCAGTCTGGGTGACAGAGTGAGACTCCAACCAAAAAAAAAACAAAACAAAAAAGAAAATATTCAAGATAAAAATAAAATAGAGCCGGGCTCGGTGGCTCAGCCTGTAATCCCGCGCCTTTGGGAGGCTGAGGTGAGTGGATTGCCTGACCCGCAGGTTCAAGACCCGCCTGGGCAGCGAGACCTCCTCTCTACAATAAATCAAAAAATCAGCTGGGCGTGGTAGCGCATGCCTGTAATTCCCGCTACTTGGAAGACTGAGGCGGAAGTATCGCTGGAGCTCAGCAGATCGAGGCTGCGGTGGCCGGGAGCGGCCACTGCACTCCAGTCTGGGCGAGAGTGAGACTCAACAAAACAAAACAAAACAGAATTGGGGCAGATAGGTGGAAATACAAATGATCTGACAATTAAGTTAGCGAAGTTGCCACCATGCGTTTATATTGGCAGCACTGTACAAATAACTTTGTAAGGTTTCATAACCTTGGTATATTAGTGTCTCACAGTTGTGTTTGTGTCGCTATGTGGTGGTGTCTTGCTGAGTGGCATTCATTATTGTTGTTTCATGTTTTTGTGTGCTGTTGGGAGAATGTTGGAGCTTGAATTAGAGCAATGAAAAAACATTACATTTCTTGTTAAACTTGGCAAGAGTGGAAGTGAAATTAGGGATGTTAGTGCAAGTTTATAGGGATAATGCCATGAAGAAAACAGCAGTATACTGATGAATTAAACGTTTTTCTGAGGGAAGAGAAAGTGTCACTGATGAAGAGGCCAAGATGGCCAGTAATGAGCAGAACTGACTAAAACAATGCAAAAATGTGTTTAATTGTGCATCAAAATCGTCAGTTGATTGTGAGAAGCATAGCAGACCAAATAAATATCGATAAACAGTCAGGAAAGGCTTAACTGAAAATCTTGGCATAAGAAAAGTGTGTGCAAAAATGATCCTGAAGGAGCTCTTATATCATGACAAGGCACCAGCTCACACAGTACTGTCTGTGAGCAAGTTTTTAGCAAGTAAACAAATAACTGTATTGGAACACCCTCCCTGATCACCTGATCTGAGCCCCAGTAACTTTTTTCTTTACCTAAAGGTGAAGGAAATATTGAAAAGAAGACATTTTGGTGACATTCAGGATATCAAGGGTAATGTGTTGACAGATGGGTAGATAAGGTGCCAATGCTGATGCATAACTTTCCAAGGGGAGTACTTCGAAGGTGACAAAAGCGGATATTCAGCAATGAGGTTTGTAGCACTTTTTCTTTTTTTCACCTTTAAATTTTTTATTTTGAAATTGTGAGGTACAGTTCAGGGTTAGGTATACAAATATTCATTGCGCAGGTAACCTGGTTTGTAGCACTTTTTCTAGAATGAGTTTGCGAACTTAATTGTCAATTCTTGTATAATATGACCATTAAGTCATTAAGACAATTAGCCAGGAGTGGTGATGTGTGTTATAATCCCAGCTATCTGGGAGGCTGAGGCGAGAGGGTCACTTGAGCCCAGGAGTTCAAGGCTACAGTGAATTGTGATCCAGAGTGAGACTGACTCAAAAAACCACCACCACAAAAACCTAACTTGCAGCCAGCACTACAAGGTCAGAGGAGGCTGGCTGCAGATTCCTGAATGCTCTCTCTGTGTAGCTCTTTGGTCAGTTGTCCTATGCATTCCAGTCACTGTTACCTCCCTACATTCTCAACTCTTGGAGACTGTGGGTCTCTTTCTAACAGAGTGGCCAACCTTCCCTACTGTACCAGGACTGCAGAGTAGCCAGCCTTCCCCATTGAACCAGGACTGAGGGGGTTCCCAGGCCCCGGACTGTTAGTGTTAAGGCTCAGAAACCCCAGATGCCGCACCCTGGGCTCCCTGTCCTTGTGCTGAAGCCTGCAAGCTCCTTCCAGGCAGTGGGAGCCGTAGGAGTCTTAGGGCTCTTCTCATTCATCTCCTTTCTGTCAGGGATCGCTGTTCTGCATTTCATTTTCCAAAATTTGAAAACTATCTTTTCTTATATTTTCTCTGGTTTTTGTAGTTGTTTTTTTAAAAATTTATTTATTTATTATAAAGATGTGGGGTACAATTCAGGGTTAGGTAT
>NW_007258895.1:560204-562832 GCF_000164805.1 Carlito syrichta | reverse complement strand
CAGCCTCGACTGCTGGGCTCCGGCGATCCTTTCCGCTCAGCCTTCCGAGTAGCCGGAATTACAGGCGTGCGCTACCACGCCCGGCTGATTTTTTGACTTATTGTAGAGATGAGGTCTCGCCTGCCCAGGCGGGTCTCGAACCCGCGGGCTCAGGCGATCCACTCACCTCAGCCTCCCAAAGGCGTGGGATTACAGGCTGAGCCACCGAGCCCGGCGTACCACATTTTTTTAAATCCGATCCAGCTTCCATGGGCAACACAGTTGGTTCCATGTTTTTGCTATTGTGAATAGAGCTACAATAAACATATGTGTGCAGGTATCTTTTTCATAGAATAATTTGAGTTCCTCCGGGTATATTCCCAATAGGGGAATTGCTGGGTCTTATGGAAGATCAATTTCTAGTTCTTTCAGAAATCTCCAGACTGTTTTTCAGAGAGATTGTACAAGTTTGCATTCCCACCAGCAGTACAGAAGCGTTCCCAGTAGTTGTTGTCAAAGCAGGGGACAAATCTGTCCCTGGAATCCCACAATGGATGGAAGTGGAAGTCTTCTAGTCTAGTAATATCTAACGATCTTATTCATACATTTGTAGTTAGGTCTGTTATTTTATTATTTGATGTTTGTTCCAACTTTTTTTTCCTCTTTTCTTCCTTTCATGCCTTATTTTGGATTATCTAATGTTATAATTTTATTTTATCACTGATTTTTTAGTTATACCTCTTTGCATCATTTTTAGTGGCTGCTCTGGGGATTATAATATCAACCCTTATTTTTTCATAATTTATTTACATATTTATTTATAGAGACAGGGTCTTGCTCTGTTGCCCAGGCTGGAGTACAGTGGCATGATTGTGGCTTGCTGCAACCTCAAACTCCTGGACTCAAGCAATCTTCCCACCTCAGCCTCCCAAGTATCAGAGACTATAGGCACAGGCCACCATGCCTGGCCCTTATTTAAATTTAACATTGTATCATTTCACATAAAATATGTAAATCTTAAAACCTTGTAAGTTCATTTACAATGCTTTCCTGTCCTTTGAGTAATAGATATCATATGCATTATATCTATATATTATAAACCCCTTAAGATAATGTTATAATTTTTACCTTACTCATATTTATTTTTATATAAATTAAGAGAAAAATAGACATTTATATTTTCCCAGATAGTTACTACTTCTGATGCTTTTCATTTCTTCTTAATATCCAAGTCTCCATCTGGAACCTTTTCCCTTTGATCTATAAGAACTTCTTTCTTAGGGCTAAGCATGGTGGCTCACGCCTGTAATCCCAGCACTCTGGAAGGCCAAGGCTGGAGGATTACTTGGGCCTAGGAGTTCGAGACCTATCTGGGCAACATAGCAAGACCATGTCTCTACACAGAGTTGAAAAATAAAAATTAGGCCGGGTTCAGTGGCTCAACCTGTAATCCCAGCACTTTGGGAGGCCGAGAGGAATGGATTGCCTGAGCCCACGGGTTCAAGACCCGCCGGTGCAACTTGGGAAGACCTCGTCTCTACAATATATCAAAAATTAGCCGGGCGTGGTAGCACACACCTGTAATTCCACCTACTTGGAAGGCTGAGGCGGAAGGATCGCGGGAGCCCAGCAGGTTGAGGCTGCGGTGGCCGGGAGTATGCCACTGCACTCCAGTCTGGGCAACAGAGTGAGATTCCAATTAAAAAAAAAAAAATTAGCTAGGTATGGTGGCACATGCCTGTAGTCCCAGCTACTCGGGAGGCTGAGGCAGGAGGATTGCCTGAGTCAGGAGTCTGAGGTTGAGCCTGCAGCAAGTCATGACTGTGCCACTGCACTCCAGCCTGGACAGCAGAGTGAGACTCCGATTCAAAAAGCAAAACAAAACAAAGAACATCTTTCATATTTCTTATAGTTCAGTTTTACTGGAATAAAATTATCTTAATTTGACATGAAATATATTTATCTTACCTTTATTACTGTTGGATGTTTTCATTGTATATAGAAATATGGGTTAACAGTGTTCTTTCAAGATACTATTCCACTGTCAACTGGTCTCCACTGTTTTCTTATCTTGCTGATATAAAAAAAAAACCCACCATTTTCTGTAGTTCTGGATACTTGGAAGGATGAGGTGGAAGGATCGCCTGAGCCTAGCAAGTCAAAGCTGCAGTAGCCGTGAGCGTGCCACTACACTCCAGACTGGGTGAAGGAATGAGACTCCAACTCAGAAAAAAAAATCATTACTCCCCTGTATAACATGTTTTCTTTTTTTCTCTCTCTCTCTGGCTGTCAAAATTTGCTCTTTATTATTCGTTTTCAGTAGTTATACTATATTGTGCTTACGTATGTTTTCTTCATAGTCATTCTACTTGGTATTCAATGGCATTTTTTTTTTTTTTTTTGAGTTGGAGTCTCACTCTGTCGCCCAGACTGGAGTGCAGTGGCCGCTCCTGCCCACTGCAGCCTCCACCTGCTGGGTTCCGGTGATCCTTCCGCCTCATCCTTCCAAGTAGCTGGAAGTACAGGCACGCGCTACCACGACCGGCTAATTTTTTATTTATTGTAGAGATGAGGTCTCGCCAAGTTGCCCAGGCTGGTCTCGAACCCGCAGGCTCAGGCAATCCACTCACCTCAGCCTCCCAAAGGCGA
>NW_007258895.1:553589-559989 GCF_000164805.1 Carlito syrichta | reverse complement strand
CACCCAGGCTGGAGTGCAGTGGCATGCTCATGGCCACCACAGCCTTGACCTGCTGGGCTCGGACGACCCTTCTGCCTCAGCCTTCCAAGTAGCTAGAACTACAGGTGCACACCACCTTGACCAGCTAATTTTCTGTTTTATTGTAGAGACAAGGTCTTGCCAAGTTGCCCAGGCTGGTCTTGAATGCCTGGGTTCAGGCAATTTTCTCATCTCAGCCTCCCAAAGAGCTGGGATTACAGGCGTGAGCCACCTTGCCCAGCCTCCATTCCACCTTTAAGTACACTTGGTGCCCCTTATATTACAGCTACTGGTATTTCAGTTCCAGAACTTACATTTGGTTCTTTAATATTATTTCTATTTCAGTGCTATTTCCTATCTTTTCATACGTTTTTTCTTTTTGAATTGGAGTCTCACTCCTTCGCCCAGGCTGGAATGCAGTGGCATGCATGCTCACAGCCACCCCAGCATCGACTTTCTAGGCTCCAGCGATCTTTCCGTCTCAGCCTTCGGAGCAGCTGGAACTACAGATGTGCGCTACCACGCCAGGCTACTTTTATTTTATTGTAGAGATGAGGTTTCGCCAAGTTGCCGGGGCCGGTCTCGAACCCACTGGCTCAGGCAATCCACTTGCCTCGGCCTCTCAAAGTGCCGGGATTACAGGCTGAGCCACCAAGCCCGGCCCTTTTCACTCATTTCAAACATATTTTCCTTTACCCTACTGAGCAAAGTTACCATAGCTATCTTGCAATCCTCATATACTAATTTCAACATCTGATATATTTTAGGATTGATCATCTTTGACTATCTTATCTCTTGAAAATGGGGCTCGCTCCTTCTTTCTTTCTTTCTTTTCATCCCCTCTCCCTCCTTTCTTCCTTTCTTCCTCTCTTTCTTTCTTTGTCGAAGTCTCACTCTGAAACCCAGGTAGGAGTGCAGTGGCATGGTCATGGCTACCTCAGCCTCCATCTGCTGGGCTCAAGCAATCCTCCTGCCTCAGCCTTCCAAGTAGCTGAGACTACAGGTGTGCACCTCCACACCAGGCCAATTTTTTAATTTATTGTAGATCAAGTTAAGTTTACATCTTCCTCACCAGAAGGTAACTGCTATTCATGTTTGTTTGTTTCTTTTCCAGGACATTAGTATATAGCCATAAATGCCAGTATATTTTCTGCTATTTATTTTTTTCACTATGCCTTATAGACTTTTCACATTTATACTAATAGATCTACTTCTACTTCACTCCTTTCTTTTTTTTCCCTGAGTCAGGAACTCACTCCGTTGCCCAGGCTTGAGTGCGGTGGCATGATCACGATGATCACGGCTCACAGCGGCCTCAATCTCCTGGGTTCAGGCAATCCTTCCATCTCAGCATCCTGCGTAACTGGGACTACAGATGCACACCACCACACCAGGCTAATTTTTTTTTTGTAGAGGTGAAGTTTTACTACGGTGCCCAGGCTGGTCTCGAACTCCTGGGCTCAAGTAATCCACCCACCTCAGTCTCACAAAGTGCTGGGATTACAGGTGTGAGCAACCACACCTGGCCTATTTCTTTTTTTTTTTTTTTTTTTAGTTGGAGTCTCACTCTGTCGCCCAGACTGGAGTGCAGTGGCCGCTCCCAGCCACTGCAGCCTCGACCTGCTGGGCTCCGGCGATCCTTACGCCTCAGCCTTCCAAGCAACTGGAACTGCAGGCGCGCGCTACCACGCCCGGCTGATTTTTTGATTTATTGTAGAGATGAAGTCTCACTGCCCAGGCGGGTCTTGAACCCGCTGGCTCAGGCAATCCACTCACCTCAGCCTCCCAAAGGCGTGGGATTACAGGCTGAGCCACCGAGCCCAGCCTTTCTTTTTAATAGTTGCATGGTATTCCCTAGAATGGCTAGTCCATCGTTGTTCCACCATTATCCTGTTAATGGTTATTTAGGTTGTTTGCAGTTGTTTTTTTTTTTTCTGTTAGAAAAAAGTGCTGCACTAAACAGCTTTGTCCTTATATCTTTTAGGGATTGCCTTTCAAGGGTATCTCCTTGTGTGGAAAATGCCTCTCCGCAGTTCTGTTTATTTATTTTTTATGAGTAAGGCTGTTCTGATTATGGCGCGTTTAAATCATTACTTATTAATTCAAGTAGGGAGCACAAAAATTCTTCTGTTAGTTGACCATATTGATAAACAAAAATACTGTGGATAGGTGCGACACAGTGGCTCATGCTTGTAATTTCTAATATTTGGCAGACAGAGGCAGAAGGATTGCTTGAGGGCAGGAGTCTGAGACCAGCCTGGGCAACACAGCAAGATCTGGTCACTACAAAAAATAAAAATAAAACAAGTAGCTGGGCAAGGTGACACACCTGCAGTCCCAGCTACTGGGGAAGCTGAGATGAGATGATCACTTGATCCCAGGAGTTTGAGGCTACAGTGAGACAAGACTGTGCCATTGTACTCCAGCCTGGGCGACAGAGAAAGATCCAGTCTCTAAATAAAAAATAAAAATGTTATCGATAAATATTAGGGCCTGAATACTAAGTGCACATTCTTGAAGCCAAATCATATCTGTAAGCCCAACAATATCAGACCACTCCTTACATCAGTATTTATAAAGATGAATATTTTTGTAATTGCTGACTTACTATTTATGATTTCACTTTTTTTTTTTCTATTTTAAGTCAGAGTCTCACTCTGTCGCTCAGGCTGGAGTGCAATGGCACATTCAGGGCCACTGCAGCCTTGACCTGCTGGGCTCAGGCGATCCTTCCGCCTCAACCTTCCAAGTAGCTGGAACTACAGGTGTATGTTACCATGCCCTGCTAATATTTTAATTTATTGTAGAGACAAGGTCTTGTCAAGTTGCCCAGGCAGGTATCAAACTCCTGGGCTCAAGCAGTCCTCTCACCTTGGCTTCCCAAAGTGCTGGGATTACAGGTTTGAGCCACCATACCCGGCTGATTTCACTTTTTTTATTTATTGTAGAGACAAGGTCTACTAAGTTACCTGGGCTGGCTTCGAACCCGGGGGCTCAGGCAATCCACTCGCCTTGGCCTCCCAAAGTGCTGGAATTACAGGCTGAGCCACCGAGCCCGGCCTGATTTCACTTTTTAAATAAGCTGATATTCCTTTCTCTAACAAATATAACTTGCCTTAACCAGTTTTATTCTGAGAATGGTCTAGTTAGATTTTTTTCTGTTAACATGTTTGGGGTTAATTAATTAATTCAGCAGAGTTTGGATTTTTTGTTTTGTTTTTAGAGACGGTGTCTCTCTTTGTTGCCCAGGCTGGTTCACAGGCAATCATAGCTCACTTCAAGCTCCAAATCCTAGGTTCGAGGGATCCTTCTACCTCAGTCTCCCCAGTAACTAGGACTATGGGCCTGTGCCATCATGACTGGACACAGTTTATTTTGAGTACCTGAATGTAACAGATACTGAGGGCAGTAAATAAGACACACAAATATCATTATCCTCTTGGAGTTTTTCATGCTATTGAAGGAAGAGACAATAAAAAATAAACAAGTAAGTATACACTATGTCAGATGGTGGTAAGCTATTTTAGAAAAACAGAACAAGATAAGGGAATGGAGAATTTTGGGGGGGCTTTTGATTTTAATTAGGGTGGCAGTGGATGACCTCACTGAAAAGGTGTCTGATAAAGCCCGAAAAGGGATCAGGGAGCATTATCCATGGAATGTAAGGATGTGGTGGAAAGCATTTTGGGTGGAGGGGGCTGAAAGCACAAAGGCCCTGAGGCAAAAGTGTGCTTGGCAATTTGTCCTAACCACAAATGCTTTATTCCAGTCCTCAGAGCATTACATCTTGTAGAGTTTTTAAATTTATTTTTGAGACAGGGTTTTTATCGTCCAGACTGGAGCGCAATGATGCAATTCCCAGCTTACCGTGGCCTCAACCTCCTGGGCTCAGGCTATCCTTCCATCTCAGCCTCCTGAGTAGCTGGGACCACAGGCACACACCACTACCTTTGGCTAATTTTTTTTATTTTTTTTTCGAAATGAGATCTCACTACATTACCCAGGCTGGTCACAGACTCTTGGGCTCAAGTGATTCTCCTGCTTTGGCCTTGCAAAGTGCTGGAATTACAGGCATGAGCCACTGTGCCCAGCTAAAGCCTGTAGCTTTAGGTGCAGTGACATTACCATATTTTTTAACTTGTGATGGCTCTGGACAACAATTGCGCTTCCTCCAATCTGTGAAGGAATGTAGCAAAGCAGATAGCTGTGGGATGACTGCAGGTGAGCAAAACCACACCTCATCCAAGAAGTTACCTTAGATCCTTCATTTGCACTTGTCTTTAAAGCTCTTTTCAAAATTTGCCTTAGTTCAGTCATTTATATACTGATTAGATGTGTGCTGCCTATTACAATAACCATTAGTAGTTGAAATGTGCCTACCATGAATTACATGTGCTGTGCGTATAAACACCAGATTTTGAAGAACTACTGCAAAAATTGCAAAATATTTCACTAACGATTTTACAATATTGTGTGTAACGCAGTAACCTCAAGTCCGAGAGGGCTTGCATGTAATTTTTACCCATTCCAGAGAAGTCACCTGGAAGTCCAGCATGGAGAGACACTGGTTTTATTACACTTAGGGGAGGGTCACCGAAGGCAGCGGGTCAGTGATGAGAAAATCTGTGCCTTGGCTCAGTACAGCAAGCAGTTTTATAATTAAGCAAGTGAATTACTCAAATTCCTACAACAGTGTTTATCATCACACTGAGTAAGAATGATGACTGCAGCCGGGCTTGGTGGCTCAGCGTGTAATCCCATGCCTTTGGGAGGCTGAGGTGAGTGGATCGCCTGAGCCCGCGGGTTTGAGACCCTCCTGGGCAAATTGGCGAGACCTCATCACTACAATAAATCAAAATGAGCCGGGTGTGGTAGCGGGCGCCTGTAGTTCCAGCTACTTGGAAGGCTGAGGTGGAAGGATCGCCAGAGCCCAGCAGGTCGAGGCTGCGGTGGCTGGGAGCGGCCACTGCACTCCAGTCTGGGCGAGAGTGAGACTCCAACTCAAAAAAAAGAAAAAAAAAGAGTGATGATTGCATTGCCTTTAGGTTGCTTGGCTAACTGCATCCCTTGACTCCTTAACCCCATGACTTGTTACAGGGAATGTATATGCATATCCTGTAGAGACCAGCCTTGGCCAGAGGATGCTTCCTGGGGGAGGGACAGAAAGAAGCCAGACATGGGCTTGAAAGACGGCAATGTCCAGACACTTACACATTGCATAACATTGTTGGAACAATATTTGGCTATATCGGGTTAATATATATTACTAAGGTTAATTTCACCTGCTTATTTCCTTTCTCTTTTTTTTTTTTTTTTTGAGTCAGAGTCGCACTCTGTCGCCCAGGCTGGAGTGCAGTGGCATGTTCAGGGCCACCGCAGCCTCGACCTGCTGGGCTCAGGTGATCCTTCCACCTCAGCCTTCCAGGAACCACAGGAACGCACCACCACGCCCGGCTGATTCTTTGATTTACTGTAGAGACTAGGTCTTGCCATTTTGCTCAGGCTGGTCTCGAACCTCTCAGTTTAGGTAATCCTCTCCACCTCCCAAAGTGCTGGGATTACAGGCGTGAGTCACCGCACTAGCTATTTTTTTAAAAAACGTAGCTACTAGAAAATTTGAAGTTAGATATGTGGCTCGTATTCTATTTCAATTAGGTAGCACTGTACTAGAGCTTCACTCAACTGCGGGTTCCTAGAGGGAGGGACCCCAGGCCGCATCACTGAAGCGGTGCCAACCGGTCAGCTGGTAGTTCCAATTAATGGCTGGCACTGTAGTGCTCGACATAAGCTACGACAATGGGAGAGCCCTGCTGAGGGAACTCCTGCAGAAAATGGAATAGAGTGAAGCAGAGATGAGCCGCCTCGATGCGAAAGCGCAGGCTCAGGATGGACACCAGACCCACACCGCCCCCAGCTCGCCGCCCCGCCTCTTTGCGGCAGAGCTCAGGCCGGTGCAAACCGGTTCAGGGCCCAGATGGACGTCCCGCGTCACCCAATCCACAGTACGCCCCCGCCTCCCCAGTTCTAGGTAGGAGACCGGGAATGTCTAGTCGCCCGCGTCCCAGGAGGCAGCTCTGACCCAGACGGACTTGACTGACAGCCTATGATAACGGCCAGAGGTGCCGCGGGCTGGCCGGAGACCAATGGTGAAGGTGCGAGGGCGGGCCTTCGTTAGTCCTACCCCCTACGCCGCTTCCTCGGATCCGCGTCTCCCTGGAACCTGCGGGCGTGAGCGGAGGAGGGGCGGGGCCTGGAGCGGGCTGGAGCCTGCGCAGTGCGGTGCCGGCCGGCCGGGGGATGACGTAATCTGCGCCTTCGGCCGCGGCGCCCCGCCCCACGCCGGCCTCCGCGAACCGGGAGAGAGCAGCGCGGGCGGCCTGCC
>NW_007258895.1:537657-553144 GCF_000164805.1 Carlito syrichta | reverse complement strand
GGCCCGCAAGCGCAAGGTGCGAGCCCCGCAAGCCCGAGGGTACCCCTCCTTTTGCAGCGCCGCGCGGCCTGCGGGTGGTCGGGGGCTTCCGGACTCCGTGGGGGCGGGGAGGCTTGGGAACCTTCAGCTGCTCCCCCCTCGGCCGTGCGTGCGGGCCGAGGGAGGGAAGGGGCCGTTCTTCCTTCCCCTCCCCTCCCCCCTTCCCTCCAGGCCCAGGCGCAGGGGTGGGCTTGGAGCGGAGACGGGGGGTTGTGGGGCGAGCGCCTACGTGGGCGGGGGCGGTTTTCTCCGGCCCGGCTGCGCGGGAGCCTGGGACTGCGGGGAAAGGTCTCCGGCGTTCCGGCGCGAGGGTCCAGAGGATTCGGGGGCGGGATGGGGGCGCCGAGAAAAAATGAGGGAGGAAAACCGCCCGGGCCTCGGGGGTGGTCTGCCCCGGTCGGCCCCCGCCGTCGGCTTGCGCATCTGTGCTTGCAGGCCGGGGCGGACCCCCAGAACTGGGGGCGTTCGGGTGCCACCGCGCCCCGCGGGGCTGGCGGGGACCGCTGTGGGCCGAGGGCCGACTCTTCGCCCCCTTTCAGACGTGCGGAGGGCGGGCGTCGGGGGGTCGCGAGTCCCGCTGCGACCGGGAACCGCGACCGCGCCGACTGGTGTTGTGGTTACTGAGCGTGGATTTCGAAGCGAAGGTCCGGCTGGTGGGAGGGTGGGGCTCATTTCTTCTGCGATGAGAGGCTTCAACGGGAACTCGTTCCCACCTGTAGCCCAGTCATACCCGTTTGTCCATGCAATTAGGCTTATTTATGATTTGGAAGTCAACATAACGACGTTATTCTTTCCTCTTTTTTTAGAAATAAACTGTTTTTACAAATTACAGTTTTGCAGATTACGATCCTAGATTGGGAGTTCTTAGGGCTATTTCCACCCTGAATAGCATTTTTTTAATGGGAAGACTAACACATCCGCTGAGATTGTAGGGAATGTTAAGCGTTAAATTTTTTATTTTTTTCAAATCTGTAATGTTGTTGGAAAGCGTTACCTTTAAAGTGAACTAAAATCAGATTAAACAGATTTTCATTAGGGTCAGAATGACATTCTTGCTGGTGGAATTGTGTACCTTTTAAAAAGTTGCCTGGTTGAAGCCTATGTTCTACAGGTGATAATCTTGTTGTTGCTCTGTGGTGGGTTGAGACGTGATGTATGTAAAATTCATTCCTACGTTGGAATTAAGTAGGGAAGCCCCTGTTCTTGTCTTCTCCCTTCTTCCCTTCTCCCCTCCCTCCTTTCTCATTCCTTCCCCTTCCATTGCTTCTCGATTTTTCCTTCCCCTCTCTGGTATTAACAAAGGTGAAGGAATCCAGGTTTAAACATCATTAACTTTGCCTTATTTTCTAAATGAAGAAATTGGCATTTTGTAAACTATAGGTAGTTCAGATCAGTCTTTTAATATCAAATGTCAGTTGCTTTGTTTGAAAACTGTTGTACCACATCTATATTAATGATGAATATTTCAAAATTTAGGTCCATCAGCTATTGCAGTGCCTGTTGGCAGTATACCTGCAATGAGCCCTTTATGTCTTTCTTCTTCTTCTTTTTTTTTTGAGTTAGAGTCTCACTCTGTCACCCAGACTGGAGTGCAGTGGCCGCTCCCGGCCACCGCAGCCTGGACCTGCTGGGCTCTGGCGATCCTTCGCCTCAGCCTTCCAAGTAGCTGGAACTACAAGTGTGAGCTACCACACCCGGCTAATTTTTTGGTTTATTGTAGAGATGAGGTCTCACCAAGTTTCCCAGGCGGGTCTCAAACCCGCGGGCTCAGGCAGTCCACTCACCTCAGCCTTCCAAAGCGTGAGATTACAGGCTGAGCCACCGAGCCCAGCCGTTTTTTCTTTTTCTACTCTGATTTTGGGGAGTAATTTCTTGTATCACTTCATTTCTTGTGTTAACTGCATTTCTAGCACTCTCTAGTGGCCCATTTAAGGAAGGGTTAGTTTGAGAAATAATTTATAGAAATACTTTAACCTTGAGAAATAAGAAAAAAAAAAGTAGGTGTCAAATAGCAAGATTATAAATATCTGCCTTAAACTTAAGCTTGGTAATCAGTTTAAAGAAGGAATAATCTTAGGCAAGATTTTTTTGTGTCGATTTCTCACTCTGTTGACCAGGATGGATGGAGTGAAACGGCATTATCTGCCTGTGGACACCTCCTAGGAAGAGAGTAGCTCCTGCATCAGTGTTTTAGAGATGGTGCCCTGTCAGGCCTTTGGTTGTGTGGAAAGGGAGATCATTTCAGCTGAAAAGTGGTATTGTATTGTTTATCTTGAGTGGTACTTTGCCATGTGTTTTAGAAAGAGATTGACTGTAGGATCCTTCTCTCCAGCTATGACTGAATCTCATGTCTTTGATCTTTTAAACAGAAATCATTTGGGGGGAATATCAGTTCTGCTATTACTGACTTAGAATACTGTACCTGGAATGAGTTACAGCAGTGGTCTCCAACCCTTTTGGTATCAGGTACTGGTTTTGTGGAAGACAATTTTTCCACAGACTGGAAGGATGTGCTGTCACACCTCACTACTAATGTTAATCTGTATTTGCAGCCATTCCCCAGCACTAGCATCACCGCCTCAGCTTCACCTCAGATCATCAGACATTAGATTCTGGTAAGGAACATGCAACCTAGATCCCTTGTGCGGTTCACAATAGTGTTCCCTCTCTTATGAGGATCTAATACCGCTGCTGATGTGACAGAAGGCATAGCTCAGGCAGTAATGACAGCGATGGGCTGTAAATACAGATGAAGCTTTCTGCTGGCCCACTGCTCACCTTCTGCTGTGCGGCCTGATTCCAACTAACAGGCTTACTGGGGGTGGAAGACCCCTGAGTTACAGGACGCATGGTCTGGCAGATGGTGGACTGATAGCTGTGAAATCTGTGTGTGTTGCAGGCTCCACCAGTGACTAAATTAGTCTTTACAGGCTTGGCCAGGTTCTGACCTCATTTTTCTTTTCTCTGCTTTTTTTTCCCCCCTTCCACTTCTGTCGAAGAACTTAGGCCTTTTGACTTGTTGACTTTCCCGGTGTCTGAATTTTGCTGATTGCACACTCATGGTGCAAGTTCAAAATGGTTTACTATCTGTTTGGTTTTAGTATACATGTCTGGAGGTTTCAGAATTATTACCTTGTACTCCTTGATTAACAACTTGACCACCTGAACTACAATGCTTAGATTTCTTTTTGCCTTGAGGCCTACACTGTCTTCTCATTTCTAAGTTACTCAAGTACCTCTCCCCCACCCTTTTCAGTGAGGTTGTGTCCTATATGTGTAATACAGTGAGATTCTTCTGCCACAGCCTCATTCCTTCTTGGCAGTCTCTGTCTACCTCATCAGTTATTTATGTATTTTTTTGAGTCAGAGTCTCACTCCATTGCCCAGGCTAGAGTGCAGTGACACACTCACTACCACCCTAGCGCTGACCTGCTGGGCTCCTATGATCCTTCTGCCTCAGCCTTCCAAGTAGCTGAAACTACAGATTCATCACATATTTAAGATTTTGTATACATGAAGTTGAGCTAGCTCCCTGTGTTAAGTTCAGTGGTTTTTGACAGATGCACTCACCAATACAGTACTGTAATGAACAGTGTCACTGTCCTAAAAAAAAAAAAATCCCCTGTGCTTTACCTGCTCAGCTGTCTCCACTCTCTGGCAGAAGCTTGTCTGTTTTCCATCTTTGTGGTTTTTTCCAGAATATAATTCCAGAATATAATTGGACTCATGTAGTCTGTAGCCTTTTCAGCCTGGCATCTTTCATTTAGCAATATGCATTGCATGGATTCATAATACTTCCTTTTGAATAGTATTTCATTGTGTGGTTTTACTGATATACTTTTATATATCTTAATCTGCAGCTTCTCTCTTCATCTCCTCTCTCTCTTTTTTTCTTTTTTCAAAAATTTTTTTGTAGAGAAAGGGTCTCACTCAGTTGCCCATGCTAGTCTCTAACTCCTGGCCTCAAGCAGTCCTCCTGCCTCAGCTTCCCAAAGTGCTGAGATTACATGTGTGAGCCACCATGCTCAGCCCTTTTTCTTAAAACTTTTCTTTCCCTTGCACTTTATCTGTCGAAGAACTTAGGCCTTTTGACTTGTTGACTTTCCCATTGTCTGAAATTTGCTGATTGCACGCTCTTGGTGCAAGTTCAAAATGGTTTTTTTGTCCTGTTCACTTCCTACACGTTGGTAGTGGGATCAGACTTCAGCTTTATTCATTAGGCAAGATCTCAAGTAGTGCTGTGTCTTTTTTTTTTTTTTGAGTTGGAGTCTCACTCTGTCACCCAGACTGGAGTGCATTGGCCGCTCCCGGCCACTGCAGCCTCGACCTGCTAGGCTCGGGCGATCCTTCCGCCTCAGCCTTCCAAGTAGCTGGAGCTATAGGCGTGTGCTACCACGCCTGGCTAATTTTTAATTTATTATAGAGATGAGGTCTCGCCAAGTTGTCCAGGCGGGTCTCGAACCCGCGGGCTCAGGCAATCCACTCACTTCAGCCTCCCAAAGTGCTGGGATTACAGGCTGAGCCACCGAGCCCGGCTAGTGCTGTGTCTTCTATCAAGACTTTCCTATTTTTAGCACACAGACCTGATCAGATTGGTGTCAAGCAGATGGAAGCTTAGGTAGGAAGTAAACTCGATTTCCAGGGATTAAAATGACCTGTCTGACACATAAAAGTTTTCTTCATGCTTCTCATTTTATATTGGTCAATGCCTGTAGCAGAGAGTGCTAAAGAACAGAAATTAAGATAGAATTGAGTGTCATTAAGTTTTATAATTACTTGTTAGGAGCTCTGCTAAAAGATTCCAGGAATGAAGTGGAAACGACAGATTAAAATGAGGTTTTAGGATAATCTAGTTGCTCCTTGTACGTGTGTAATTGACAGCTGGAAGGTGAGCTCAAATTTAAGGGAATAATGGCCTAAGCTAGTAGCAGGGGCATTTTGCCCCAGGCTGCTTCTGCCCAGATGGGTGACTTCCAACAGCTCCCACCATCCCCTGGGCTTCCCTCATTGCCCACTTATGATAATACAGTAGTCCTGGTTATCCTTGGGGAGTAAGTTCCAAGACCTCCAGTGTATGCCTGGAACATGGATTGTACCAAACCCTGTATATACATATGCACAGGTTTCTTTTTCCTTCTTCACAATTTCTTATATGGAGACTTCATTCTTACTGTAGATCTTAGCAACCTCAGCATATGACTTTTTCCCCTGTTAAGTCAAGATTGTCCACTTTTTCACTTACTAGAAGCACTTTATGGTTTCTCTTTGGCATATTCACGTTGCCAGCATTGCTATTCTTGCACTTTGGCACCATCATTTAAGTCAAAAATGACTTGAACACAATCACTGTGATACCCTGACAGTCCATCTGATCAACAAGATGGCTTTTGGGCAGTCAGCTTAGGCAGTGTGGAGACGCTGGATTAGGATGTGATTCATGGGATGAAATGAGATGGTGCTTGTTTTCATCATGCTTCTCAGAAGGGCGCATAATTTAAAACTTAGGAGTTTCTTATTTCTGGCATTTTTCTGTTTCATATTTTCAGACTGAGGTTGACCATGGGTAATTGAAACCACGGAAAGCCAAACCGTGGCTAAGAAGGCACTGTTGTAGTAGTTTACATTTATCCAGCAGTTTACAACTTATGGAGCACTTTTCAGACATATTTTCATTGTGGTTTTGGTATACATGGTACACTTTTTAGGTAGGCCTAGCAAGTAAGTCTTCTGATCTGTCCAAGGCTACTACTAGTAAATTTACTACTAGCGAGTGCTGGATCTGCACCTTAGATTGAGCTCGGTCTGAGTTCTTGATCCTGCCAAACGAAGTTGCACTTCTGTAAGTTGAAGGGATTGGAGTCACTGGATCCTAATATCTATTTTAGCTTTGAGATTCAAAGGCCTGAGTCTGGTATGCTGAGGTTTCTGAGGTTGGGGAATATATTTGAGAATATTATTTAATTTTGGCCATTTTTTCACCTAAAGAATTCTTTTTATTTTTATTTATTTATTTATTTATTTATTGAGTTGGAGTCTCACTCTGTCGCCCAGACTGGAGTGCAGTGGCATGCTCCCGGCCACTGCAGCCTTGACCTGCTGGGCTCTGGCCATCCTTCCGCCTCAGCATTCCAAGTGGCTGGAACTACAGGCGTACGCTACCACGCCCGGCTAATTTTTTGATTTATTGTAGAGATGAAGTCTTGCCAAGTTGCCCAGGCGGGTCTCGAACCCACAGGCTCCAGCAATTCACTCACCTCAGCCTCCCAAAGCACGGGATTACAGGCTGAGCCACTGAGCTCGGCCTATTTTTATTTTTTATTATAAAGATGTGGGGTACAATTCAGGGTTAGGTATACAAACGTTGATTATGCAGGTACCCTTGTTGATGAGGTATGCCCCTCCCTCCCCTAGCAGTTTCCCTCAACTGCCAATCCCACCCACCTCCTGACAGTTTCCCACTACTGCCAATCCCTTTCTTATAGTAAGAATATAATTTTTTTTTTTAAAAGAAGAGAATATTTATACCTTTCCCTTCACTTATGCCAGAGTTCATGGGGGGAGAAAAATAATTTTAGCATTTGAAAAAGTCACTAAAGAGAATGCATACGAATTAAACTTACCTTTTAACATTTTCAGGTTTAGGCTAGGCAGGGTGGCTCAAACCTGTAATTCCCACACTTTAGGAGGCCGAGGCAGGAGGATTGCTTGGGGCAGCAGTTTAAGAGTCTGGACAACTTAGCAAGACCTTGTCTCTACAGAAAAAAAAAATAATAACCAGGCATGGTGGTGTGTGCCTGTAGTCCTGACTACTTGAGATGCTGAGGCAGGAGACTCTCCTGAGCCCAGGAGATTGAGGCTGTGGTGAACCATGCCACTGCACTCCAGTCTGGTCAGCAGAGTGAGACTCTGACTAAAAAAAAAAATTTTTTTTCACATTTTAGTAGCAGTTGGAAGTCATGGGTAATGTGTGAAATGAGCACTAGGTCTTAAGGTTCTGTTTCATGTTGGTACTTCTTTTCAGCTGAACTCAAAATACACTGAACAGTTGAGTCATCCCCCTGGGGTGAGCCACAGGTGGTTAACTTCAGGGACTATTCCCCACCTGCCTCTCCCCATCCGTCTTGGGTTGGGGAGCAGTGCAAGGAAGGAGGTAAAAGAGAATAGGATGCCCAGAGGCACAGTCTTAATACTGGGACTGAATTAATGGACTTGTAGTGTGTTCCTTGCACTGTATAAAATAAACAACTATTAATTTAAATTACTGTTCTTTGCTTCTGTTCCTGTCACATGCAAATTCTAGTTACATTTCAGAATTTACTTTTAGGCTACTGAATCTACTTGAATTAATTTATAGGAGAAAAGGGGTTTAATGCAAAAATTGTTGCATGCAGTTTCCAGGAGCCACCAGCCTGCACAATCCTCCTGCCTCCACAGAGTCATGAAAGTTGCCGAGCTACCCCCCTGAGAGGAAGCTGCTGGATCAGAAAATTGACCTAATGTCCCTGCTCACTGAGAGACCTTACTACCTCTGCAGGAGCCGGCAAACCAGGAAGTTGTCTGCTGGGGTGGGAAATAGCCGTGGGCTACAGAAGCAGTAACCACCTCGGCTGCAGGACTCTGTCAGCAAAATGAATGCCCCTACCAGCACTCACTCTCCCTAGCTGCAAGTGTGTTCTAAATTATGTTCTGAACTCAAGTTGCAAGGGTGTCCAGGGAATTCGTCTTCTACCTTTACAGTGTCCATAGAGGGAGTCAGAATAATGGTGAACATGAATCCTGAAAGAAAGTGCCTATAGAAACCTAGAATAAACTTAGTTTAGCGTATTCTTTTTACCTCAGCATAACCATTTTTTTTTTAGACTTTACCCCACCCCCTCAGCAAATCTCCATCAGACGCAAAACCACAACAGCCCAGCAGCCCAACCTTTCAATTCATGGTTTAGAATAATAATCTTTAGGAAATTTTTCAGGTTCCTTGTCCAGGAGGAAGATCAAAGATCACCCCTTGGCTGACTGAAGCCATAGAAGTGATAATAAACCACCTTTTTGCTAAGGAGTTTGTGGATTGCAAACCCTCTGACACGTCTCCTGCAGGAAACCCCCCCCAGCCCACCACCATGGCAGCAGTCATGTGACTAACCCACCCATCTTCCTACTGTCCATCACCTGACGTCAGTACCTGCACTTACCTGCCCCTTTGGGATAACATGAAGCAGACCACCACCCAGTCACCTTAATGACTTTCCCCCATCCAAGTGAATGGTTAAAAGGACTTAACCACAAGCAGCCTTTTTGTCATTGCCTTGTTAAGCTATGGTGTGGCCATGTGCTCTTTGAGCTATGGCCAGGCTGTGTTTTCTTTTTTTTTTTTGAGTTGGAGTCTTACTCTGTTGCCCAGACTGGTGTGCAGTGGCACATGTCCAGCCACTGCAGCCTCAACCTGCTGGGCTTCGAGGATCCTTCTGCCTAAGCCTTCCAAGTTGCTGGAACTACAGGCACACGCTACCACACCCAGCTAATTTTTGATTTATTGTGGAGATGAGGTCTCGCCAAGTTGCCTGGGCGGGTCTCGAACCCACGGGTTCAGGCAGTTCACTCACCTCAGCCTCCCAGAGCTCTGGGATTACAGGCTGAGCCACCGAGCCCGGCCCAGGCCATGTTTTCTTAAGCTTTGGCCCCCTCCCCTACCTTGGGGAGGCAAGTCTCTTTCTCTCTCTCTTTCTGATTCACTTTATAAATAGACTGTATTTTCTAATCTAACTTCTGTGCAATTCTTAACATCTTTCATGTGGCATCAGATCGCACCCCAGACACCTACACCCCCAGTGGTCCTGGCCTGACATTCAGGAGGCCCTGTTGGGAGTGTGCCCTAACATTTTTGGAGGCCCCAGTGAGATGTGCCCTAACAAATCTATTAATGTCCTGGGGCTGCTGTAACAAATTGCCCCGAACTGAGTGGTTTAGAACAACAGAAATTTAATCTCAAATTCTGAGGCTAGAAGTCCAAAGTAGTGTATTTGCAGGGCACTCCCTTCGGAGGCTGTAGGGCAAAATCTGTTCCTGGCCTCTGTCAGAAGCTGGAAGGCTGGCAGTCGCCTTGCTCAGTCCCTGCCTCCGTCTTCACATCACTTACACTTTGTGTTGACCTCACTCTTTTTTAAAGCAGGATTTATTGAGAGGACAGAAAAGCTCACGGTGGGGGGAGGGGGGGACCCGAGGGGGACCTGAGGATGGCATTCTCATCTCAAGACCCTTAGTTTAATGTTTTCCAGTTTAGGTAACATTCACAAGTTTTATGGATTTGTTTACGTATTTTGAGTTTTGGTTTCAAACCTACAAATGTTATATGTCTTATGATGTCTAAGGTTAATTCTAGCTGCTCGCGTTTCTGTAGATAGCTTTAGCTACTGTAATAAATATACTCAGGGAGACAATCATTAAAAGAACTTTTTCTATAATTTAGTAATGATCATTTTAGAATTTAGAACTGTGCTATACACTAGTCATTGCCCACCTGTACTGTTTAAGTCATTTATATATAAAATTTTAAATTCAGTTTTTTGTAAACATTAGCCAGATTTCAAGAGCTCAGTAGCTACATGTGGCTAGTGGCTACTGTAATGGACAGTGCAGATGTAGAACTTTCTAACCTCGTAGGACATGCTGCTAAACAGTGCTGATTAGAAAGAAATATACATATGTTGCTTAATGTTGGGAATATATTCTGAGAAATGTACATTGGGCAATTTCATCATTATACAAACATTATAGAGTGTACTTACACAGAGCTAGATGACATATCCTACTGCTCACCTAACCTACGTGGTTTAGCCTGCTGCTCTGGGGCTATACACTTGAACAGCATGTTACTGTACTGAGTGCTGTAGGCCATTGTAACAAAATAGTAAGTGTACATCTAAACATAGAAAAGGCACAGTAAAAATATGGTATTATATAACCTTATATGTGGTCCACTATTGACCAAAACATTGTTAGATGGTAAAGTTAAGATTTTATGAATATGTTGAAGACAGCCTTCTGTTTTCTGTATTTAGTACCAGTTGCCTTGTTGATTGGCTGCTTGAATAATAGAAAGAAGCTTAGCTGTGTTGGAGTCATCAGCCCAGTAAAGTGTCTTTACTGGTTACTGGCAGACAACATGCAGTGGAGCATCTGAGGTCTCATTGTCCAAATCTGTACATATGTTAACACTGTCACCCACAAAGGAATAACTTAGATCATTAATAAGTATTTTTTTCTTCTTTTCTCTTAAGAATTTCTCTTTATTTTACATTAGTTGAGATTTTATCCTTATAAGAAAGAATTCTGTTCCATAGAATTCTGTATAATTTTGAGTTCTTTGATCATATTTTGCCTATTGTATATAGACTTCTCTGATTTCCAGTCCTCTTTAATATTGGAGAACTTTTAATTGTCATAGCATTTCATTTATATCTTTTAGTATACCCATATAGATTACTTCTGTGTATTTTTTTTTCCGTACTATGTTTCTTATCCTTCCTCTTAAAGAAAGTGTGTACCTTTCTCTGAAAGATGACTTCAGAGTGAACACATTTGAGTCACTGCTGCACAGAGGACAGAGGGCAGCACCCAGTGCACCAAAAACCTCTTGTATCTCTTCCCGGCCTCTGTATTCCATCCAGACTTGCATAACTGTCAATACACTTGCCTGTTTTTGTACTTTGTATAATGGGAGCGTATAGTACAATATGTGCTTGTTTGTGTCTAGCTCCTTCTACTCAGTATTGTACTTGTGAGAGTCATCCATGCTGCTGAGTATACAAGTACCTTTTCGATGTGCGGTATTCTGTTGAATAACTGGACCACAGATTTTTTTTTTTTTTTTGGTGTTGAACTGTTACAAATAATAATGCCATGAACACCCTTTTATGTGCCTTTTGTGGCATGTAAGCCTAAGCATAGAATGGTTGGGCTAGAGTATATATTCAGTTTAATAGTTGTGTTTTCTTAATTTATTTTAAAAACAAGAAACCCATGACAAATAGCAAGGATACTAAAAATGAATATTATATACATTTATCTAGATTCATCCATTGTAAGATTTTTGCCAATTTATTTTATGTCTCTGTATAACTTCTTTTTTCTGAATCATCTCAAGAGTTGGTTGTAGACATGATAGTTTACCCCTAAGAGCTGAGACATTCTCCTGTATATCCACAACACAGTTATTACACTCAGTGTTTAATTTTATAAGTAGTAATATCTAATAAACATATTATCCATATCTAAATACTGCAATTGTCCCCATAATATTCTTATGACTTTAAGGAAATGTGCATATAGGATTCAATCCAGGATCCTGCATTGTATTTATTTTCATGTATGTGTTTAGGTTCATTTCATCTGGAATTCCTAACCTGTGTTTGTCTATCGTTGCGTTGATATTTTTGAAGAGATTGGATCAGTCGTTTTGCAGAAGTCCTTCAATTTGGACTTGCCTGAGTGCTCCTTGGGAGCAGATTTAGTCTTGCTTGAGTAGGAGTGCTCCGCAGGTGCTACGTCCTCTCCTGGACCCAACTTGCTCCATTGGGATACATTTGGTTAAGGTGGAGTCAGAGTTACCTCTTGGAGAAAGGAACTTCTCCCATTTAACTGACAAAAGTAGTCTCTGGAGTGTTGCTTTTTTTTTTGAGTTGGGGGTCTCTGTCTCACTCAGGCTGGAGTGTAGTGGCTCTATCACGGCTTACCACAACCTTGACCTCCTGGGCTCAGGCAGTCCTTCTTCCTTAGCCTCCTGGATAGCTGGGGCTACAAGTGCATACCACCACGCCCAGATAATTTTTTGATTTTTTTTTTTTGTAGAGGTGACATCTCGCTTTGTTGCTTAGGTTGTTTTCAAACTCCTGGGTTCAAACAATCCTCCCACTTTGGCCTCCCAGAGTGATTACAGGCATGAACCACTGCATCCAGCTGGGGTGATACTTTGAAACTGTAAATATCCAGTGTCTCAATACGTGCCCACATACATACATGCATATGCATATACAGGTGGCCTTTGTGTCCGTAAATTCCTCATCCATGGCTGGATATTACAGGCTTTTTTTTTCTTGTCTTTATACTATGTACAATATAGTATGACAGCTAATTATATAGTATTTATATTCATTGTATTAGGAATTATAAGTAATCTAGAAATGATTTAAAGTATGCAGGAAGATGTGTGTAGGTTATCTGCAAATATGACACCATTTTGTATCAGGGACCTGAGCATCTGGATTTTGGCATCCTTGGGGATCCTGGAACCAATCTTCCACAGATACCAAAGGATGACAGTATATATTTTTTTTATTGAGGTAGCCACTTAAAGTTAACTATTTAAAAGTGAATAAGTCAGCAATGTTTAATGCATTCACAGTGCTATGTAGTCATCACCACCCTTTATCAAGTTTCAAAACATTTTCATCTTCCCCCTCCCTGTTCTCCTTCTCCCCAGCCCTAGCAACCTTCAATCTCAGCTGTCTCAGTGGATTTACCTATTCAGAGTATTTAATAGAAATAGACAATATGTGGCCTTTTGTGTCTGGGTTTTTTTCACTTAGCATGATGGTTTCAAGATTAACCCTTGACACTCAGATGTCTCTTTTCAGGGAACTTAAAGAGACTGCTGGTGATTATATAGGACAAACTTATGCCAGTGCAGATTTTTCAAAAATGTGTTTCCTTAAAGTTTTCTGTTCAAATTGCATGAAAAAGCAAATAAAGAGATGGAATATATACTGAGATATACATTTTTTAAAAATCAGCTGGTGTTACATAGAGGATATGTGATGTACTTTCACAGTGATGCACAGACTGGACATTAAATTATGTATTATTAAGGTGGGAGGAAGAAAACAAGACTGCATTCTCAGCTCAAATAGAAAAACACCAGGTAGAATACGTCAAACAAATTACTATTGCACAACATGTGTCAATGAACTTGCAGTGCATGTCGGTGACTGATTCACACGTTACCATACATTAGAAAAATATCAGATTATAAAATTTTGATTTTTTTGTCATAAGTAAGTTCCTCGGTATCCAAAATTCCATTGTAAGCCAAATATCATTACAATAAAATATTTGGTTCCAACACTATCTATACTATCTAATATTAAGTGATTTGTTCTTCACTATTTCATATAAAAGTGTGGTCAGGTTGCTGTAGGTGATCGCAAGATGTCTCCAAGTGCAAAGGGTTAATCTATGTTTTAGCATATGTCAGTACCTTATTTCTTTGTATGATAGAATAATTGATATTCCATTATGTATATATCATAATTTATCCATTCTTCTGTTGATGAATATTTGGACTTCTTCTGTTTTAGCTATTCTGTTTTAGCTATTGCGAATGACCCAATATCTTTTTACCCAATGACTTTAATGTCCATTGATGATTCTTGCCTGAATTAGTTATACTATGATGATTATAAAATGAAGATCTTGTGTCTTTGTTTTTCTACGACATATGTTGGATTCTTCTGTGAATAACACTTTAAGAAAATGTGTGCTTGTATGGTATTAATTTCAGTATAGGCTTAGAATTTTTTATTTAATATAAATAATTCTTGTTATTGTTTCTATGCTCAAATTGCCCAGGGGGATTTCTTGAGCTGGCCCCTGCTCTTGCTCACACATCCCCATCATTGTTTTCCCAGTGGTTTAGGGGTATAAGAATTGTTTGCCGCTGCACTCATAATTGCTGAGATTGAGAGTTTAGGTTTCTGTAATCTATTTCTTGGTAATACACTGTTTCTTTTTCTTGTTCCTGCGTATTGCATCATTAATATCACTCTCCCCTTTTCTTTTTGTTTTTAAGTCTGCTGTGGTCTTGGAACCTGGATTATCCAAGTTAAGGGTACATTAGGTGTGAGTTGTCAATCTGCAAGTGGGAATGGGAGCTAGACTTGGGGTTCCCTGTTGGGACTCCGGAGGAGAATGTGGGAAACATCTCCATAGCTTACCAGGTTTTGGTAGTTGAGGTTATGGGCTGAGTTTTCCTATTTGGAGCTGGTTTTGAGCTAACTGAAGTCTCTTTGGGGGCAATTGAAAGTATTATTAACAAAGTGATCTTTTAGAGCAGTAAGAGTTTGAGATTAAATTCTCTATCCTTTCCTCCAGGAGCTATACTGATTGTGGATCCCTTTGCTTGAGTGTTTCCCTTTGAGAACTCCTGTTGTAATGCTTATTAATTCACTTCTCTGAATTTCAGGCAAAGTCCTGCGTCTGCCATGTCTGTGGTGTCCACCTGAACAGGCTTCATTCTTGCCTCTACTGTGTCTTCTTTGGCTGTTTCACAAAGAAGCATATTCATGAACATGCGAAGTCAAAACGGCACAATCTGGGTAAGATGCCCTTCTGAGTTGGGAATCATTGCCCCCAACTTTCCGTTCTTTGAATTTTAATTTGTGGTTTTTCTCTTCTAAAAGTCTACTTTTTCTGTTATCTAAAATAACTTGTGTCCTCCTAGGGAAACTTTACAGGGGAAATTAAAGAGATGAACTGAGTTCAGATGGATCATGTGCCCAGTTTGCCTTAACATTTGATGTGACTTTAAATGGTACATGAAAGTGGCCCATTGTTTATGTCCTGCTAACTTCCTTTGAAAAGTTGACGTGAAATCTTCAGTGCTGCCTATGCTAATAAAATATCAGCCCCTCATCTTTCCCTTTGAAACACATAGTTAGGGATTAGATTAGGCAAAAATTTGCAATGAAAGATGGTAATGCAGAATTAGGCTATTGAGGTCAGCATGGAGTTGGCTGTACATAGGTAATCTTACTGCCCTCAGCAGTGAGTTTTCATTGTTTCCAGTCATACCGTTCATGGAAAGACTAGCTTAGTGCTATGTGTGGCATCAAGGTGAATTTTGCTCTCATAGAATTAAAAGTTCAAACACATCCTACATTATGAAGTTACACAAAACTAGGTTTTGTTCTTGGTTTTATTTTCTGGCTATGGTCATTAAATGTTTCTTTCTCCTGCAAAATTACATTTTTATTTGAATGCTTGTGAGGTTGTTAGGATATCCTTCAGAAAAGCACTTTCAAAGGGTCCAAGCCAGAGACTTGTTTTAGGAAACATTTTATATGAGCTCACAGTTCCAGTTAAAGATATATTTAGGCCCCCCTTATCCTTAAGGTTTTGCAGTTTGATGCGCTCTAGAAAACATTAGCCTAAAAAGTCCTACCTGAAAACAATATTATATATGTTTATAAAGTCACTGTTAATCCACATTCCTTAAGTTCTCTATAAGTAGTACACATCATGAAGGATTAAATCCCATGTTTTCACTGAGAGTAACACAGCAGTGTGTTTATGTTTTTAATTTTTTCTAATTTTTTAAAAAATGAAATGATTTGAAGCAAAACAAACCTATATCTTTTTTTTTTTTTTTTTGAGTTGGAGTCTCACTCTGTTGCCCAGA
>NW_007258895.1:531920-537526 GCF_000164805.1 Carlito syrichta | reverse complement strand
TGCGGGTCTCGAACCCACGGGCTCAGGCAATCCACTCACTTCAGCCTCCCAAAGGCGCGGGATTACAGGCTGAGCCACCGAGCCCGGCTACAAACCTATATCTTACATGATGTATTTATGATCTATCTGTTTTATTGTAGACACACAAAAGCTGTCACCTCAATATCATGTTCTACAACGGCTACAGTTGTTATAAAAAAATATTTTTTAAATTTCTAGGTGACATAGTGGTAGTTCATATTAAAGAAAACTTTAAGAAGTAGAGATGAAATTATAGTAACTGTCACCTCCAGTGAACAGATATGCAAGTGAGATATATTTGTAATTTTATCTAATAGCGACTGTCTGCAAAAAGGCTGTTTGGAATTAAGGGCTCAGGTTAACAGTGACCTCACAGACCTTTCCAGAAGGATTGTTGAGGGCCTGCAGGACTCTTAGCAACTGCAGGTGAACAGGCTACCCCACTCAAGGAGAGGGATGGACGGTGAGTGGTGGCTTCTTACATTGAGTAATACGGAAGAGACACTGTTCAGGACAATGTGGATGTGAAAGAATTTGATGGCATCTACTTAATGTAGATACTTGTTTAAGAATATAAATGAATTTTTGTCATATCTGATTCTCAGACTAGTTTAGGCTACTGTGACACCTGGGTTGTGGTTTGTTATGGGTAAAAGGATTATAGAACATTGAAAATATATTTGTACTTAAAGAAAATTGTCTGAAAAATCTTATTACTCCACATAATCTATAAAAATCACTTTAGAAATTTGTGGTGTTAATTCATCTTAGCAACCTGGTTGATGAACTCTGCCCTTTTGTTAGGGGAATACATTTTTATGAGGTTTGCTTTTAAGAAACAAAACCATGAAATAAGTGAAAGACCTCTTTGCTGTTTTTATTCAGGTCCTGTGAATTTATTGATAGTTACATGTGTATGTGTTAAAGCTAGAAATTAATTTTATTTCCTTTATGACATCATCCGAAGGAGGATACATAGCCATACCCACATCTTTGATTCTGTGTTTTCTTTTTTTAGGGACCATCCATATGCAATCTTGTGTTTGTATTGAGGAATAAATGTCCCTTTGACTTGAGAACCACTTTTAATCTCCATCTTATAGAACAAAATTAATACTGGTTCTGAAACCGATTTTTTTCAGTCATGTTGAGAATCAGCATTTATGTGAGGAAGAAAAGATAAAATAAGCTTTAAAAGCTAGCAAGTTCACTTTATTTTTTTCCTTTGTTTCTTGAGCTTTTTGTCTCAGATCCAAGAAATCATTGTCAAACCCAGTGTCATGAAGGTTTTCTCCTATATTTTCTTTTAAGCATTTTATAGGCTCATCTCTTACATATATGTCTTCTATCCATTTCTAGTTAAGTTTTGTATATAGTTTTAGGTAGGGGTCCAACTTCATTTTTGTGCATGTGGATATCAGTTTTTCCAGCACTACTTATTGAAAAGACTGTCCTTTCCCCGGGATGGTTTTGGCATCCTTGTCGGGAAAAAAACTTGACCACATGTTAGGGTTTATTTCTGGGTTCTCAATTTTATTCCATTAACCTGTCTTTCCATATGCCAGTACCACACCAATGTTGATTACTGTAGCTCTGTAGTATGTTTTGAAATCAAGCAGTATAAATCTTGCCTGACTGTTTGGGGGGTCCCTTGAGATTCCGTATGAATAGATGAGTTCTGCAAATGCATTGAATCTGTAGATCATTTTGGGTAATATTGTCATTTTCCAGTCCATGAATACAGGATGTCTTTCAATTTAATTTCTTTCAGCAATGTTTTGTGAATTTTAGTGTACAAGTCTTTTACTTCCTGGGTTAAGTTATTCCTGAGTGATAAAATTCTTTTTCCTGCTGTTGTAAATGCATTTGTTTTCTTAATTTGTGTTTATTGCTGGTATATAGAAAACTCCTGTTTGTGTGTTGGTTTTTGTATCCTGCAGCTTTGCTGAGTTCTTTCATTAGCTCTGGCAGGTTTTTGGGGGAAAGTGAGGTAGAATCTTTAGAGTTATCTACATATAAGTAGAGCAATCCTAATCTGGAAATCTGAAATGCTCTAAAATCCAGTTTTTGAGTACCCACATGACATCACAAATAGGAAATCCATCAAATAACTATTTAACACAAACTTTGTAACATGCACAAAATTTTAAAATATTATATAAAATTACCTTCAGGCTATGTGGATAAGGTGTATATGAAACCTAAATGTTTGAACTTGGATTTCATTCCCAAGGTATCATTGTGCATATACAAATATTCCAAAATCCCCCAAGAAATCCTAAATGAAAGTTCTTTTGTTCCCAAGCATTTCAGGTATAATTTCATTCCATTATAGATCAGACACTTATGTAAGATGGTGCCATGTGAAAACAGAGGTAATCTCTCTTCCAGTTTAGATGCTGTTTATTTCCACTTCTTGCCTAATTGTTTTAGTTAGACCTTGTACTATATTGATTAGAAGTGGTGAAAGTGGGCATCCTTAACTTTTTTTTTTGAGTTGGAGTCTCACTCTGTCGCCCAGACTTTGCAGTGGCCGCTCCTGGCCACCGCAGCCTCGACCTGCTGGGCTCCGGCGATCCTTCCGCCTCAGCCTTTCAAGTAGCCGGAATTATAGGCATGCGCTACCACGCCCGGCTGATTTTTTTGATTTATTGTAGAGATGAGGTCTTGCTGCCCAGGCGGGTCTCGAACCTGCAGGCTCAGGCAATCTACTCAACTCAGCCTCCCAAAGGCGTGGGATTACAGGCTGAGCCACTGAGTCCGGCTGGCATCCTTAACTTGATCCTTATCTTAGAGGAAAAGCTTTCGGCCTTTTGTCATTGAGTTTGATGTTGACTGTGGGTTTTTTATATATGCTCTTTATCATATGGAGGATGTTTCCTTCTGTTTCTAGTTTTTTCAGTGTTTTTATCTTGAAAGAGTGCTGAATTTTGTTAGATTTTTATTCTGTATCAATTGTGGTGATCACGTAGGGTTTTTTCCTTTGTTCTGTTAATGTGTTATATTGTGTTGATTGATCAATTTTCATATATTCAACCATGCTTACATCCCAGGAATAAGTCCCACTTTTTATTAGAAGTAAATAGGAGTAGGGGTTAGGGATAGGGAGGTAATGCTTAATGGTTACAGAGTTTTTGTTTGAGGTAACAAAAACGTTTCAACAATAGATAGTAATAATAGTTGTATAACATTGTGAATATAATTACTCCACTGAATTGTCCACTTAAAAAGCATTAAGCCATGTATGCTGATACATATGTGTGGTCCCACCTTAATTCCAGGAGTTCAAGATCAGCTGGGGCCACATAATCAGGCCCTTTCTCTTAAAAAAAAAAAAAAAGATTAAAAGACACATTTTATGGTATATATATTTTATCACAGTTTAAAAAATAATGTAATGTATCAAAAATCATTAAATTATTTTAAATGGGTGGGATTATGTGATATATTAATCATATGGCATACTTTAATGATTGAGTTGTATGGAATGAATTAAAACTTTTTTTTAAGTTGTGTCATGTGACTGTGGGTCCCAGTGGTCTAAAGGGATAAAAATTGTGAAAGAAGTATAAGATTGAAATTTTTCATTCAACAGGACTTTTGTTTTGCTTTCTTTTTTAGTGATAAGAGTCTTGCTACATTACCCAGGCTGCACATGAAGTTCTAGGCTCAAGCGATCCTCAGCCTTCTGAGTAGTTGGGACCACAGGCATGTGCCACCATACCCAACTAGAACTTTTTAGTAATTTGAAATTGAATGGTAGTTGCTCAGAGAACATTATTCTTATAATTTAATATGAGCCCAAAACTAAGGAGCGTGTTAAAAGATAGTAGTTGGACAAACATCACGTTTTTCATTTGTACTCCAGTGTGTTCAGACTGTTCATTGAACTAGATACGAATGGACTGATACTTTAATTACTTTACAAGCAACTTCGCAGCCTTGGCAGTATTGTGTCTTTGGCAGTATCGCTGCCTTGTGCAGAGTGGGTGCACTGAGGTTGAGGTGCACTAATATGCTTGTGGCTCTCATGTAATGAGCACTCTGAGATAGCTGTTAACACATGCTGCAGGGCGCGGTGGCTCACACCTATAATCCCAGAACTTTGGGAGGCCAAGGTGAGAGGATTACCTGAGCCCATGGGTTCAAGACTAGCCTGGGCAACTTGGCGAGACCTCATCTCTACAACAAATAAAAAAAAAATTAGCCAGGCATAGTGGCATGTGCCTATAGTTCCAGCTACTTGGAAGGCTGAGGCAGAAGGTTCGCCTGAGCCCAGCAGGTAGAGGCTGCGGTGGCCAGGGGCGTGCCACTGCCCTCCAGCCTGGGTGACAATGTGAGACTCCAGCTCAAAAAAAACAAAAACAAAAAAAACACATGCTGAGTGAATGAGCGTTTGGGAACTTGTCCAGACCACAGAGCCAAGTAGCAGAGCCAGGATGAGGGTCCAAGCTTAATGGCCCACCTAGCCTGTACTATTTGTTTAGCAATATACTACCCCTTTCTCCCTTGCTCTTCCTCCTCCCTCACATACATTAGAGGGGGGCTCATTTGGTTCACTTTGTGTAAATTTACTGCCCTTGTCAAGCAGGTAACAGAGTCATGCCCGAGTGAATTAATGGAATTGCATGCTGTTCCTTGGGAGAATGGCATGGAGCCAGGGGAAAGCACCCTGTGTTCAGGTAGAAAGGAGGGTTGAGAGCAGGAAAGGAAAGCTTAAGGTAAAAAATTGTTACATGAGAAGCATGAAGATGGGCAGCTGCTAATTCTCCTGCCTGTTGCCCTTCCCGGTGTGCTGAGGGCAGATCCATCCTTTGCCCCATGCATCTCCCTCTGCTGCTCCACTGTCATCTGGAACAGCTGTATGGGCTGTCAGTATTTGGTTGTCTTTTTATGGAGGGTATTTTGCAGAATGTTCAAGGACAGTCCAGTTAAGCAGCTTCATGTCATAGAGGGACAAGGAACCTTGATTTCCTTGTGGTCAAGTTCTTCCTGAGGAATATCCAGTAGTATAATAAAAGTGGGAGCAGAAGTAGCTAGTTAGAAATATACTCATTTGGGTATCCAGTTTTTTAATTTTAATTTTATTTTAAAGATGTGGGGTACAGTTCAGGGTTAGGTATGTAAACGTTGATTATGCAGGTACCCTTGTTGATGAGGTGTGCCTCTCCCTCCCCTACAGTTTCCCTCAGCTGTCAATCCCTTTCTTATAGTATTATGATAATTGTTCAAGGTCCGTTTATGAGTGAGAACATATGATACTCTGTTCTTTATTTCTGTGATAGATCACTGAGTATGATCGACTCTAAATCGATCCAAGTTGCTGTGAAGTTCATATGTTTGTCCTTCTTTATGAGATGACTGCATAATATTCCATTGTGTATATGTACCACATTTTTTTAATCCAGTCCGGCTTCGATGGGCAGCATGGTTGGTTCCATGTTTTTTTTTTTTACATTAATTTATTTATTATAGAGATGTGGTGCAAACATTGATCATGTGGGTACCCTTGTTGGTGAGGTATGCCCCTCCCTCCCCTAGCAGTTTCCCTCAACTGCCAGTCCCCCCCCCCCCCCCCCCCCCAC
>NW_007258895.1:495008-531878 GCF_000164805.1 Carlito syrichta | reverse complement strand
GTTCTTTGTTTCTGTGATAAATCACTGAGTATGATAGACTCCAAGTCCATCCAATTTGCTGCAAAGTCCATATATTTGTCCTTCTTTATGGCTGCATCCATGTTTTTGCTATTGTTAATAGAGCTGCAACAAACATTTGTGTGCAGGTATCTTTTTTGTAGAATGATTTGAGTTCCCCCAAGTATATTCCCAAAAGGGGAATTGCTAGGTCATATGGAAGGTCAATTTCTAGTTCTTTCAGATATCGCCATACTATCTTCCAGAGAGGTTGCACTAGTTTGCATTCCCACCAGCAGTGTAGAAGTGTTCCTTTTTCTCTGTGTCCTCGCCACCATCTGTTGTTGTTTGTTTTATTAATGATGGCCATTTTTACTGGGGTTAGGTAGTATCTCAGTGTGGTTTTATTTTGCATTTCTCTGATGATTAGTGAGGCTGAGCACTTTTTCGTGTGTGTTGACTGGGTGTCCCGTTTTTAATTGAAGCAGCATGAGAGGCCCAAGTGAGTCCTGAATATAGTGGATAATGCTATTATAAACAGAATATTAGTAGCAATAAGGTTCTCACCAAAGTGAGAACAGAAGAGAGTGGCATGGGACGGGAGGGGACTGATGAAAGGCTCTAATTCCTTTGTTCAACCTATCCTGTGAAATTGCTTGAATGGAATGTGACAGAACACACACTTGAGAAAAAGAATCGACTCTAACTTGGTGTAGGCAGTCAGATTAGCTGGTGTATATCATCTCTGATGGTAGGCACGCTACACTGAATATTGGAATTCGAGATATTGGATCCCAGGCCTGTGCAGTAATAGAGTAAGATACCTGGAGCTGGTTGACTTCAGACTTTTAGTTTCATGCAGGTTTTCATTTTATGTTGACCACCAGAGTGCTTGGATTTTGCCTGTATGAACCACAAAGGGATTAAAAATAATGCCTTAAGTTTTTTCTATCATCTTAGAAAAGTTATTTCAATTACCCAAAAAGTAGCGAGTATGGGTGGGGGTGGAGGTGGGGGCGAGGGCATCAGCTCATTTATGAGTTGATGATGGGTCTTTCTTCACCCTTAAGTTCATCCTGTGGGAACAAATGAGGATGCTTAGTGCCTCTCTCAGTTGATGGCTTGGGAATTCCCAAGCAGCTGATGTATAAAACAAAAGCATATATCATCCCTCTGCCAATAAGAGAGGTTCTGTGACACACAGGCCCTCTTCACTCCTGTTGAATAATGTCCTGCTCACATTTTAAGTAGCTAGATTCTGTACTCGGCCTTTTTTTTTAGTGCAGTCAAGGATTTGTCGTAGAATAGTTTTTTTTGACTATGAAATAATTTACCAAGGGAACTATTTTGGTTGTAGGCATTGCTTTGTGTTTTTTAATTTTTAATTTTATATTGAGATGAAATCCACATATTATGCAATTACCTATCTTGAAGTATACAATTCAGTGACATTTAGTACAGTTACAGTGTTGTACATCTACCACCTTGCTTCAAAACTTTTTCATTCTTCAAAACACCCCATGTCCATTAACTGATCACTGTCCGTCCTTCACTCCCCTGTCCCCTGGCAAGTCTGTTTTGTTTTCTGTCTCTATGGATTTGCCTGCACTATCTTACAACATGTGACCCTTGTGTTTGGCTTCTTCTTAGCATGTTTTTGACATTCATCTAAGTTGTAGTATGTGTTAGTATTTCATTCCTTTTTATGGCTGAATAATACTGTTGTATATATAGACCACATTCTTTATTTGTTCATATGTTGATGGGCATTTGGATTGTTTCTACCTTTTGGCTTTCATGAATAGTACTGCTTTGAACATCGTGTATAATTCTAGCTGGGCATGTTTTCATTTCTCCTGGATGTATGTCTGGAAGTAAAATGTGGCTGGGTTGTATGGCTGTGTTTAACTTTTGTGAAATTATCATTTTCTCCTCTGCAGCTACACCATTTTAATTCCCACCAGCAATGTATAAAGATTCCAATTTCTCCACATCTTCACCAACCCTTATTTTCTTTTTTTTTAATACCCATCACAGTGGGTGTGAAGTGGTTATCTCATTGTGGTTTTGGTTTGCACTTTCTTTTTTGTGTGTGTGTGAGTTGGAGTCACACTCTGTCGCCTAGGCTGGAGTGTAGTAGCACACTTGCGGCCACCACAGCCTCAGCCTGCTGGGCTCAGGGGATCCTTCTGCCTCAGCCTTCTAAGTAGCTGGAACTACAAGTGCATGCTACCACGCCCAGCTAATTTTTTGATTGTAGAAACACGGTCTCACTAAATTGCCCAGGCTGGTCTTGAACCCCTGGACTCAGGCAGTCCTCTTGCCTTGGTCTCCCAAAATGATTTACATTTTCTTAATGACCAGTGACACTGGGCATTTTTCATGTGCTTGTTAGGCCATTTGTACATTTACAGTGTTTGGAGAAATATCAATTCAAGCCCATTGCCTGTTTTTTGATTGGGATGTCTTTCTGTTCCATATATACGCGTGTGCGTATTCTGGGTAGTCAACCCTCATCAGATGTATGATTTGCAGATATTTTCTCCCATTCTGTGGGTTGTCTTTTCACTTCCTTGATAATGTCCTTTGATGCACTGGATGAGGTGTTTTTAATTCTGATGACATCTCATTTATCTTTTTCTTTTGTTGCTTGTGCCTTTTCAGTCAAATGTCAAATCCATTGCCAAATCTATGTGGTATGAAGTAGGAATCCAGCTTCAGTGTGTAGATTTCCAGTTGTCCCGAGCACTGGTTGTCCTTTCCACGTGAATGGTCCTGGCACCTGTCAGCATAAGATGGTTTTACACAGTGGGTGTGTTACTTTGTGAAAGTGCCTTGAAGGAGGGCTTAATCTAAGAGAACTTAAACACACGCTGGAATAATTACGTCTTCCCTAGGCTAGTGGTATTTTTGTTGTCAGCTATACACTTGACATATTTTTTATTGAATGTTTGTGCTTTACTGAAAATGCTCACCATCTTTATTGTAAGTTTGTTTGTGTCAAGATTTCTCTTTGATACCCAGATGCTAGGAACTACACTGCTAATGATTATGTTGAAGGCAACTGGCTGAACTTTCTGTGCCACCTCTCATGAGGACTTTAAAATAGTTTGAATTCTGTCAGTTTCTTGAAAGAGGCAGAAAGTAGCTGGGGCAACAGTTCCCAACCTTTCTGGCATCAGAGACAGGTTTCATGGAAGACAAGTTTTCCATGCACTGGGGGCTGGGCGATGGTTTCGGGATCATTGTGCACCTTATTTCTATTATTATTACATTGTAGTGTATAATGAAATACATAGCATCACTGCCTCAGCTCTACATCAGATTGTCAGGCATTAGATTCTCATAAGGAGTGTGCAACCTAGATCCCACGCATGTGCAGTTCACAATAGGGTTCTCCCGTGAGAATCTAAGGCGGGGCTCAGGCAGTAATGTGAGCAGTGGGGAGTGACTTTAAGTACAGATGAAGTTTCACTGCTGCTCACCTCTTTCTGTACAGTCTGGTTCCTAACAGACCATGAACCTATACCAGTCCTTGCCCTGGGGGTTAGGGCCCTCTGAGCCAGGGGATTCCTAAATTGCTATTTTCAGTTAGTCATAGTAACTTAAAACTGTAATTTTTAAAAGATACTACTGTTAATTGGGAGATGTACTTAAGTTATGTACTAATTTAATCATCACACAGACCTATGAAGTGTTAAATGTTATTGTTGTCAGCATTTTACCAAAGGGGAAACTGAGGCTCAGAAAAGTGGAATAATTGATCAAAGATACATAACTAATATATGGCAGAGTGAGGATTGATGCCAGTTATTCTAAATCCATGCTCTGGTCACTTCCCAATAACTGACATTGCTCGATGAATTTAAACCCTCCCACCATTTAAAAAAATTATTGAATTGAGTGAGTGTCTTCCAAGTGCAGAAAGGACTGTATCTTATTTATCATTATAATAAAGTAATTAAGAGCACATTATTAGTTATATTTTATAGATGTTGCAGAAAGTGCACAAGACCCATCCATAGTGGGGTGGCAGCAGCTCCAGGTCAAGAAATCAGTCATCCAATTAGAAGCTATTTTACCTCTGTTCTTAAAGAGTAAGAGTAGCAAATGCTGTCAACAACACAAGTAACAACAAATAACTGTTGCATTCCATTTTGTAATAGTGTTAGGAATTCTAGATGTAGTAGAGCATAGGGATTCTATGTCACATGACTGGAAATACTTGTGGACCTGAAATAGTCAATGAGATATTACTCTTAAGTGCCACATGTTCAGAGACGAGGGCAGAGGTCCCAGTACTGGAGTATTCGCTCCATTGTGAAATAGGCACGTGACACTTTCTTTCTCAGATTCCTTAGCCCTTGGTAGGTACTTCCACAGGTGGTGCACACACCTCACCTGCTTAAGATAGACTGTCTTGTGGGAGTAGATCCTTCCGGACTGGGACGCTGTGACTGGAGGGCAGGGAAGTATTTAATTGTGTCCTGTTGTATTCCCTTTAAGTTTTTAATGAAATTTTGTATCTCTTCCTCTTTTCTCAGCCATTGACCTGATGTATGGAGGCATATACTGCTTTTTGTGTCAGGACTACATCTATGACAAAGACATGGAAATAATTGCCAAAGAGGAACAACGAAAAGCTTGGAAAATGCAAGGTTTGGTTCTGTCTAAATTTATTTGCCTGGTTTGTCTCTCAACCCTGCAGTTCCCTCATGTCTGTTAAGGGCAGAACTCAGTAAGAGAAAGGGAAGTACCTAGGAAGTACCTGCGGAGTAGGAGGTGTGATAGCCTGGTGGGAGGAGATCTCCCCCCGCCAGCTCCTTCCCATGGGCCCACAGTGGAGTCTGCTGGGGTTGTGGATCTGGTAGGTGAGGGGGCTGGCCACACAGCTGTCCATGTGCACCAGGACTGCTTCCTGGTCACTCCTCTAGTACAGGTCTCCCACGGGCCTGCCCTGAGCAGCTATTTCAGATTGGGGAAGAACACATGGCAGCATGAAAGCTCTTGTAGTCCCAGAGCTGAACCATTTATGGCACCAGCAAGGCCGTGTCCCATCTCATCTGTTGGACAGGTGATTTAGTGCCCAGCAATCCCTGAAGAGTAGTTTGCCCTCAGCCCTGAAGTATTCTAGAAAGTGATATCTTCATAGTTGTGTGGCAGTGAATATATCTGGTTCTTTTCCAGGAGTATAGATCATTTTTCTGAATAAACTGTAGAATCTCTTCTAATCTCTGAACTGTTTGGATGGTGTTAAATCTCTGTCAGCAGAGTAAAATTGCCAGATGGAAAATAGAATAAACTTCCACTAGCCATCCTGGATAGTCCAGACTCCTGTGAGGTGCCTTTGTTGCTCCGGGGCCAGCGCAGGTTTCTTGCTGTCATTTCCCTATTCCCATGTGTATTCTCTGTTGGCTACATAAGAGTCAGAGATCCGCAAACATTATGCAGCCTTGTTCTTTATTATTTCCTTTCTGTTGTTTTCCCTGATATTTTCTTCATTTTTTTCATTTTCAATTCCAGCAGATGCTCTTAGTGGTTTACAGTGACAGTGATAGATGTGGCTTGTTCTAGTCGACAAGTGAGCATCTCATCTCTTAGATAGCAGGACCATGACTTAATAAAAAGGAACATATATAGATTCTTACCTTGATTGGCCTGCATTAAAAACCCCCATTTTTTTTGTGAATGGAAGAATAGAAACAGGTGCTGCTGTCTTTGAACAGAATGATTTGTATTTAGAAATCTTTTCTGGAGCACGGTCTCTTTGACTTGTATTTCCTATTATTTTTCCCCCTTCTCAAAAATTTAATGACATGGCAGCTAAGTGTGGGTGTATTATTTCTTTGTGTAGAACACTTAAGCCACAGGGCTGAGAAATGCATGTTTCTAATTAAAATAGAATTCTTCCAAAATTATTCCATAATTTTATCTATCCAAGATGCTGTGCTTTTTAAAGTATATTGAATTGTTCAGAAATTTTAGGTGGCATAGAACAAGGACCTCTGAGTAAATAGGATGTGTTTTAAGATGAAATATGTTGCTTACTAGCATTTACACCATTCTTGTCTTTGGTATGAATATTTTGTGGTACAGAACTGTTTAACAGTTGAATCTGGTCAGGTAACAGTGGTTCACGCCCATAATCCCAGCACTTTGGGAGGCCAGGGCAGGAGGATTGCTTGAGTCCAGGTATTTGAGGCCCGCCTGGACACCATAGCAAGACCTTGTCTCTACAAAAAATTAAAAAATTAGCCAGGCATGGTGGCGCATGCCTGTAGTCACAGTTACTCAGGAAGTTGAGGCAGAAAGATCACCTGAACCCAGGAGGTCAAGGCTATGATGAGCCATGATCATGCCACTGCACTCCATCCTGGTCAGCAGAGTTGAAACCTGGACTCAAAAAAGTTAAAGTTTAAAAAAAAGTTGTATCAAGCCGGCTCGGTGGCTCAGCCTAGTAATCCCGCGCCTTTGGGAGGCTGAGGTGAGTGGATTGCCTGAGCCCGCGGGTTCGAGACCCACCTGGGCAGCGAGACCTCATCTCTACAATAAATCAAAAAATCAGCTGGGCGTGGTAGTGCGTGCCTGTAATTCCAGCTACTCGGAAGGCTGAGGCGAAAGGATCGCTGGAGCCCAGCAGGCGAGGCTGCGGGAGCGGCCACCGCACTGCAGTCTGGGTGACAGAGTGAGACTCCAACTCAAAAAAAAAAGGTTGTATCTATTTCAGTTTGCTCAAAACTGCATTTTCTCTGTGTCAGTTTCATCTTCAGGACAATCCTTCATCTAGGTTTCCATGCCATTCCTGTACTCAGAAATTAAAAACATTTGAAAAGCAGCCATTTTGGCAGCAGTGTTGGGGTAGCTTTGATGGGAGGTGCTGCTTTCCTTCTTGCAGAGACATAACTCATGGCACACTCTCCAGAGAAGCTCCTTTAAGTGTTCTCGGTGACCTGTCTCAGCACAGCAGGGATTTATTTAGAAAGCCCTGATGTTGCAGGTGGTCTTCTCTGAAATACAGCCTGATAGTGTGTTACCACAACTTTTATGTGTAAACACACTTGATGAAAATGTAGCTGACAGCACCTGGAACTATCCTTCCTCTGCTTAGGCGTTGGAGAGAAGTTTTCAACTTGGGAACCAACCAAACGGGAGCTTGAACTGCTGAAACACAACCCAAAAAGAAGAAAGATCACTTCGAACTGTACCATAGGTGGGTGAAGGACATTCATTGTTCAGAGTTGAGGTCTGTTTTCACTCTTAGTTAGGCTTCCTTTCAGGGTTTAAAAGTAAATGTAAAGAAAAAATGTAAACGTATACTGGTGGGTTACATAACCCAGTGACATTGTACTTAAGCCCTGTGTAGCTGTTGCTCGTCAGTTTGCTCAACAGCCAGGACTTGAGCACCAATTCTCTGAGAGGACCTGTAGTAGACTCAGGGTGCAGAGTGACAAGCGGAAGTGGTCCCTGCCCCGCAGCTCTCAGAGTGCATGTGTAAGAGTGTATCCTGGACAGGTAGAAACTGGGTATAGCGTCTTCAGGGAGAAAGACGATGTGTTTCAGTGTGAGTGTTCACTGGATTTTCTTCAAATTAAGGAAATACCTTTAGTTTAAAAAAAAAAAGGAAATGCCTTGTAGAATATCTTTTTAAAGCTTGCTTTGTTTGTTTGTGAAGCTTCATTCTGACCTGGCCTGTTATATAAAATGTATTTGGGTATAGCTAGACATGGTGGTGTGTCTGTAGTTTCAGCTACTTGGAAGGCTGAGGTGAAAGGATCACCTAAGCCCGGCAGGTCAAGGCTGCAGTGGCCATGAGCATGCCACTGCACTCCAGCCTGGGCGACAAGAGTGAGACTCCAACTCAAATATATATATATTTGGGTAATTCTGTCAAAACATAACAGCTGATATGGAAGAGGGTGATTGTGGTGGACATTCCTCAACACAGTTCACATCAAATTAGCATAAAAATGAGAAAAATGCTAAATTACTTCTTGCTTTCTTCTTGAACAAATAAAATGACTGAGCACGTAGATGTAAAGGAATTTGCTGGGATTCCACAACACATGTAACTCAGTGCACAAGTAACCCTGCTCTCTGGTGGCTTCTGTCCAGGTCTGCGTGGGCTAATCAACCTTGGGAACACATGCTTCATGAACTGCATTGTGCAGGCTCTGACACACACGCCGCTGCTGCGTGACTTCTTCCTGTCCGACAGGCACCGGTGTGAGATGCAGAGCCCCAGCTCCTGTCTGGTCTGTGAGATGTCCTCTCTGTTTCAGGAGGTGAGCACCGCTGATATCTTCCAGGGGACACTTCTGTAACTACTTTTTTTTTGCCTTTAAAAATAGAAAATTAGCTGGGCACAGTGGCTCAAGCCTGTAATCCCAGCACTTTGGGCCTAGGTAAGAGGATTGCCTGAGCCTGCGGGTTCAAGACCAGCCTGGGCAACTTGGTGAGACCCTACCTCTACAATAAATCAAAAAATTGACCAGGCGTGGTGGCACATGCCTGTAGTTTAGCTACTTGGAAGGCTGAGGCGGAAGGATTGTCTGAGCCTAGCAAGTAGAGGCTGCAGTGGGCTTGAGCATCCCACTGTACCATCTAGCCTGGGCAACAGAGTGAGACTCCAACTCAAAAAAAAAAGAAAGACAATCAATCATACTAAAGGAAGACAAATTTAGAACCTTTTGTAGTGAGTAAATATGTAATATATGTATCCATTATGGAAAACACACAATTTTCCCAAAAGAAGTGGTTAGACAAGAGACTTGACACAAGCTTTGAGGCACACTGCTGCCTCTAGATGAGGGATCCCTTTAAATGGGTGTGGCAGAGAGTTCCCCGTGGGTGACATTTATCTACAAAGACTGGCGTTTCTCCTTTCTTCATTGTTTGCTGTCCTGGCTCAGGAAGTATGTACATGCCTCATTCTCAAGGAAAGCGGGTCTCCTCCTCTGCTTCCAGGCCTTTCTGAGTGCGCTGAGTCTGAGCCTCTTCCTCATGAGCTGTGCCCTGTGCATCAACTCTGTTCCCTTGATCTGGTTGTAGGCTGCATTTGTGGCATACCTATCCATGTCTTATCTGTCTTCGACCCAAGGTCAGAGCATGGCAGAGCCCAGAGACAAGGTGCACTCGAACTGTGGCCTCCGCACCCACCAGCTTAGTGACCTCAGGCACAGTTCTCAGAGCTGAAGCAGCTCAGTCACCCCAGCTGAAAAATGGGGCCGGTGCATGTCCTGCAGCTGCCTTGCACAGGAGTTGGTAAACGCCCTCTGTTTCTTGAGTAACCTGCGACTGGGATGCAGCCGCACTGCTTGATTACACAGTGGCTGCTTTTGTGCAACAGCCAGAGTTGAGCAGTTGAACAGAGACCCTCCAGCCTGCAAAGGCAAAATTATTTACTCTCTGAACATTTTCAGAAAATTTTGCCAAGCTCTGGTCTAGCCTAACACATTTACTAAATACCTTCAATGTGCCAGTAACTGTTGGGTCACAGCAGTGGACAGGCTGAGTCAGATAGGACCCTTAAGGGGGCCTCAGTGGGAGAAAGGGGGTGCAGCTGGAAAAGGAGTGGGTAACTGGTCACTAGCTTTAGCTGGGCTGTGATAGGTGATAAGTTCATCTCTATTAGATTGTTTTTTAAACTCAGGTTTACTAGGGTATACATTACACACAGGAACATTTCCTTTTAGTGTATATAGATCTGTGTTTTGACAAATGCAATTGATAACTACTATTCAAAATAAAGAACAGTTGCATCACCTCCCAAAACTCCCTCGTGCCCTTCTGAAGTAAGCCTCTCCCTCCTCCCACCCTTTCACCCCTGGCAACTGCCTGTCTTTTGTTCCTTGAGCTTCCTTTCCTGGTGATCCTTGTGGATGGATGTAATGTAGCAAGTAGCCTTCTGAGTCTGGCTGCTTCTACTTGGCGTAATGTGTTGGAGGGTCACCCATGTCCTTTCATATGTTATTCATGTGTGTTTTTATTGCTAAATAGTAGTTCATTGTGTGGCTGGACTATAGCTTAATTGTCCATTTCTCAACACAGACATTTGGGTTGTTTGAGGGATTTTTTGTGATGAATGAAATCGTCATAAATATTTATATATCTGTACAGGTTTTTGTGTGAAAATTAGCATTTTTCTCCAGTGTCTGTCTCCATTAATTTAGGTCTTTAATTTTTCTTACCAGCATTTTCAGTATACAGATCTTTCACATATTCTCTTTTATTTATCACTAAGTATTTCATGTTTTTGGTGTTGTTGTAAGTAGTACTGTTTTTAGTTTTGGTTGCTAATTTTTCAGTGCTAGTACCTTGGAAATAGAGTTAATTTTTTATATATTGACCTTTTGTCCTGTGCCCTTGCTTGACTCACTTTTCAGTTCCAGTAACTTTTTTTCTAAATTGCTTGGAATGTTTTATGTAAACAATCATATTATTAATTTGAATAAAGAAGACTTTGCTTCTTTTTTCCCAGTCTGCCTTGTATTTCTTTGCCAGGCTTTATTGTATTGGGCAGGACTTCCAGTGTAGTCCTGAGTAGAAGTGACAAGAGTGAACATCCTTGCTTTGTTCTTGATCAAGTGCATCTTCTTTAGATGCACTTCAGCAGGTTGAGGACTCTCTTTCTAATCCTTGTTTGCTGAGAGTATCATGAATAGATTTCACCTTTTTTCAAATGCAGCTACCAAGATGGTAATTTGACTTTTTAATTTTGTTAATGTTAAAATTCATTGGTTTTTCAAATGATGAACATTTTAGTTTAGAAAAAGTATCACTGGGGAAGAAGAGGAATATTACATAATGATAAAGGGGTCTTTGGTATCCTTCCTGATAGATTCTTTTTGTAGACTTGTTCTAATTCTGAAAAAGAAGTTTGAAATCACCAGCTATAATTGTGACTTTGTCTGTTACTCTATTCAGCGCTGTTAATTGTTGCATCATGTGTTTTGACTGTTCTTTGTTGCATGTATGTTTAGTATGGTTGTGTCTGTGGCTGCCAGGGACCGTACTTTGAGAACCACAACTCTAGCACAGGTCTTGGGAGGTTTCTCAGTGTATATATGGAGAAGTGTACACGCTGTTTGTTTAGAGATTTGGCCTTTTCGTTGGATTTCTATGACATAATCTAGTGTAGGGATTTGTTTTATAGCTAATGTAATAAAGACTGAGTATTTGCGACTTAACACTTTCACAAAGGAGTTCTAGGGTGGCTGGGCCTCAGCTCTTGGGTTGTGGCATTCCTGGAACACTAGTTCAGTATGCACCCAGGTCTTCCTCATTCCTTCTCCCTATTAGGGCGAGCAGTTTTGTTTTCCGTTGTGTCTTAAGTCTTCTTTTTATTAGATGTCATGTTAGCATCTATTTTCCTCTTAACTGTTCTCTGCCTCTCACCTTTTCTCATCATACAAGCATAAGTTCTAAGCCTATTTAGGATTTCGATATTTTCTTCTTTGCCCACCTCATGCCACTTTTTTGTAAACAAATGCCGTTTATACCAAGTGAATGAATGTCATGTGTATGTAAGTTTTTTAAAACTTGAAAGAACAAAGCTTATTTCATTATTAGGTATTAGTAATATTATATTTGTTACCATGTCATTTTGTTTCCGTGATTATTTTTAGATTTGTAATTTAGAATTATTAATCTGCTGGGCATGGTAACTCATGCCTGTAATCTCAGCTACTCAGGAGGCTATGGTGGGGATTGCTTTAGGCTGGGAGTTTGAGACCAGCCTGGGAAACATGGCGAAATTATCTCCAACAACAACAAAAAAAGAATTATGAATATATTCTTAAGAAAGATACACTGTGTCTCTTCTGCGTAAAATTAATGTTAACTCCAAAGGTGTAATATCTGAAATGTTCACATCAGATGGTTTTATGTGTTCATGCTTCTGTATATGAATAGACAAGAACTCTGTGAATTCTTACCTAGATAGGAAACCGCTAAATGGAAGGTGAGCTGCTGGGTCTGGTATCCCCAGCACACTGAGCAGAGAGAACTGGCTCTGCTGAATTGGCTGGCAACCTTAGAGCTACTTGCTGTTAGCCACAGGCTAGAAAGTCTTGTGGCCAATGCTGTTGAATTCTGTGTAATCATGAGAGTGATCCCTGTGTGGAAGTGCTGTTGTACTCGAGCCTGTGGTGGTTTGGTTAGTGCTTTGAGTAACCTAGTGTTGGGCAAATGGAGTCACTTTTATTTGCATCTGCTCTCATAGTAGCAAGTCCTAATTCATCATTTAGGCTTATCTGTATAGAAGACTAGGTGGTGGAATGGGAACAACTCACACAGACTGATGAGTCCACATGAAAATACAGTTTGTAAAAAAGTAGAAGAGTGAAATTGAAACATTTTTGTCAAACTGGTCTTACTCAATTGTAGGCAGCTGTTAAATGTTTTTTTTTTTTAATCGTGTATGCTGTGTGTTCAGAATCCGCATTTATTCCTCACACACCTTTCTTTTTTCCTCCCTCTGAGCAGTTTTACTCTGGGCACCGGTCCCCTCACATTCCATATAAGTTGCTGCACCTGGTGTGGACTCACGCACGGCACCTGGCAGGCTACGAGCAGCAGGACGCCCACGAGTTCCTCATTGCAGCCCTGGACGTCCTCCACCGACACTGCAAAGGTAGGCTCTGGGCTCAGCACCTTCACTAGGGTCAGGGCAGGACGTCTTCCTCCAAGAGGGGGAGCAAATTGAGTGTGTGTACACTGGCGCAGAACAGTGAGGGTGACACATTTGACTGTATCATGGCTTTATAACATTTTTTTTCCAATTACAAAAATGCCATAATTAATGACTTCAGAGAGCTTCTTCGGAGTTTTTTGTTTTGCTTTGTTTAAAAGGAAGAGGAAATGGTCTCAACGAGGCCATTGGTCCTCTATGACCCATCGTCGTGAACAGTGATGTCTTGGTTCTCTTGCTGGGCTTGGGCTTTATGGTCTCTGCCTGCCATGGTGGCTCTGGGGTCCTCTAAGTTATCAGACCCGAGGCTTTTGATATTCCCCAAACACAGCTTAAACATCAGAACAGTCTCCTGCCCCTTGGGGTTCTCCAAAAGGACTGATGGTTGCCCTAAAGTAGCCAGAGACAGAGACTGTATGCTTGCCAGGCTTTCCCAGAGCCTGAGTCAGGTCCTTTTTTGATCCCAATCAAGGGCCTTTTGTTTTCAGGTCTGTCTTGGTATCTTACTGACACTTTGCTTTGTCATAACGTAGTCCCACAGCGTGTCCCAAGAGGGTGGTGCCCTCACAAAGGTTCTCAGATGTATGGATTTTGTTAGTTTGAGGAGTCAGGGCAGCAGCCTGTAGGGCTGGAGGTGGGAGATTAGGACTGAGTGACTTGAACCAGATTGCCTCCTCCCCACCCTCCTGCTCTGGAGTTTTCAGTGTGAAGGATCTGTAGCTAGAACTGACCCACACCAGTACCAGCCAAAGGGTGATTGTCAACCTGAGTGTGGGTCATTGGAGAGCTCCTTGAGACACCTTCCTAGCATTTCTGATTCAGTAGTTCTGGGGAGGTCAAAGGATTTTTCTTTCCTAATCAGTTTGCAGGTGGTACTAGTGAGGCTGCTTCAGATGCTGCAATCTGAGAACCACTATACTCAAGTATCAGGTGTCAAGTATCTGGCTGTGGCCTCTGGGCTGGCACAGCTGATTTTCTCTTTAATGGGAGTCTTTTTAAAAACAAGAATAAGCCAGGCTCGTGGCTCAGCCTGTAATCCCGTGCCTTTGGGAGGCTGAGGTGAGTGGATTTCCTGAGCCTGCGGGTTCAAGACCCTCCTGGGCAGCGAGACCTCATCTTTACAATAAATCAAAAAATCTGCCAAGCATGGTAGCGCATGCCTGTAATTCCGGCTACTTGGAAGGCTGAGGCGGAAGGATCGCTGGAGCACAGCAGGTCGAGGCTGCGGTGGCCGGGAGCAGCCACTGCACTCCAGTCTGGGCGACCAACTGAGACTCCAACTCAAAAAAAAAAAAAAAAAATTAAAAAATAAAAACAAGAATAAAGTCCTGTTTTCCTGGGTTGCTTGTTGAACGGTATGATGAGCTGGGCTTTCTAGCTGTCCTCATCAGTCTCTCAGGGCTACTGGGTATTCATTCATAGGTGCCCTGTGGAGTCAGGTTCTGGCTCAGAAATAACCCACCCTTGAGATGATAGGTGGCTGGTTTTGATCAACTGTCACGGCTTTGAGTTTTGGTTTTGGGCACTTAAATTTCTTCCTGCTAAAAAAATACACATGATCCTTTTAATAGTTGCCCTAAGAGTCAAATAAAGTTACTTAACAGCTTAAGTAAGGTTTGGTTTCCTACTTTGATTTATAACAAGCAAACAGAAAAGAACCACCATGAAAGACTATTAGGTTATTTTCTGAGCGCCTGGTGAGACTAATTGCCTTTTGCAGTCAGGAGAAATCTGTTGTAAAAATCAGAAATTAATTGCTGTTAATATGTTTGTATAGCAAAAAAATTTTTAAATAATTGCGATCTGCTTTTGACTTAATTCCCTTTGAAACGTCTGAAAAGAAATGTCAGGTTCTTCATGTTAACAGTGTGGTTGTTAGAACCCTCTGTGCACTTACTGGGCTGCAGGCATTGGTTGTGGCAGTGCTTTGTCTTTGCATCTGTCATGGCCATCTTTTCACTTGTTCGTCTTTGCATCTTCCTGTGTGTTTTCCCATACCCCCCAGCATTTTGTCCTATGAGTTTGAGATCCCTCTAAGCAGCATCTTCCTCCAGTATTAAACTTGGTGGGCAATTGATGTCAGAAGATGCGAGGGCCCCTCTGTAATGTTCAACCTTTTTGATAAGTGGCATATACCCAAATGGCTGCAGCACTATCCCCATTTCTAGTTGAGTGAGGTTATTTGGAATATATTCCAAATATGTATTAAATTTTGCTACATTAGTTTTGTGTCTACACACACTTATGAATACGATATATATTGAATAGAGAGCTGGGAATGATGCTTGTAGGTAGTGCTGCCTGGCGACGTATGCTGCTCACTGGGGGCTCAAGTACAGGGACTGACAAGGAAAGCCCAAGAGAGGTGAGTGGGGATGCTTTCTGGAGGAAGGGCACTATTTTATCTTGTCAAGGGGAGAGTTAGGGGCTTCCCTGGGAGTGTTTGTCTCACCATATGTTTGGCTGTCTCACTGTAAAAATATTTAATTATTCTTGAAACGAGGAATCAGTCATCTTTTAAAGTGTCAGTGCTGCTGGCTTATGTGGGCCTCTGCTGGATGCATGTGCTCTTCCCTCAGAGACTTGCTGTCCTTGTGGCACAGACACTAATCCCAGAGCTGTGGTCTGTCCCTAGGTGATGACAATGGGAAGAAGGCCAACAACCCCAACCACTGCAACTGCATCATAGACCAGATCTTCACGGGTGGGCTGCAGTCGGATGTCACCTGCCAAGTTTGCCAGTAAGTGCGAGGGCACTTGTTCCTTAGTGCCAGACCCTACTGAGGCCATGCCGGCATCACAGTACATTCCCAGTCACGAGAGCTGTGTGCTCTGAGAGGTCTTTCAAATAGAGTCTTGGGCCTGGAACATAGTGGACACTATCCCTGCAGTGCCTTCTTGGGATGGGTCACTGAGCTGTTAGGCTCTAACAGTAGAGCAGCTGTGGTCAAATGAGGACAGGAGAAGTTTTATTTAGACAAGCACACCATTGTCATTTGTTGAGACAAAATAACTCTAATTGAAAAGGTGTACGAGAAATGATTAACAGGTGCCCTGAGTGTGAAGGTCAAGATGGAGGCACTTCCTCCTAGGGAGGTCTTGTGGGCTGGTGTCCTCCTAGGATGTGCATCCTTCAAGTTGGTCTTTACTTTTATCCACACCAGCAGTGTGTTCTTGGAAGCCTCTCCCTCACATTTCTGTTTTCCTTATAGTCCTTGACACCAGGAGCCCTACAGGAGGGACTGGATCACACATAGCAGATTTTTTACATACACGCTGTGAAGTTTATTAGTTCATCATTTTATGGTTTCCTGTTCCATTTTCTCTGAGGTAGTGGGCCTAATTCTTTCCAGGTATGGTTTGTGCTTAGAGCGCCAAGCTTTTAGCTCCAGAAAGAGAATCCACTGACTTGTTTGGTTAGTGAAAGCCTCTTGTTCAACCCCAGTGCATGCTGCTGTTTTTTTATCGAGACAGGGTCTTGCTATGTTGCCCTGTGTTATCTCTAACTCCTGGGCTCAGGTGGTCCTCCTGCCTCAGCCTCCCAAGTAGCTGGGACTGTAGGTATATGGTACCACACCTGACTTCGTTGTTTGTTTTCCAGTTCAATTTTTAAAAACCCTAGTTACGATCCACTAAAATCATCTCAGCACCTATGATAGATTGCAGTTTAACATCTGTATAAGGCCAACTGGATATTGGCAAAGACCAGTGCTGCCTGTATCATGGGTACATTTTTTTTATAAGGAGCATAGATCATCCGGGGACTTGGCTCTAAACAGGTTAGACCCAGTGTTTGCTCTCAGTTCTGTGAGCAGGAGATTGTTCCAGGTTAATATCCTATTTAAAATCTATAGTATCTTTCCCAGTTTATGACAGGGTTTTGTTTTGTTTTTTTTTTTCTGTTGTAAGATAAGTCTCTAGGAAGGAATTGGCCTCATTAAATGCCCACCGGGGCTGTCAGGCCTGGCTGCTGTGCACTCTTAGTGAAGTGTGCTTGGAGGCCTTCACGTTCACTGAAGGTCCCAGTTTTCAAGCAGTGATTCCACAGTTCCCAGATGCAGCTGAGATAGATCCATGGATTCAGAGCCTCTGGACTGGGCCTGTGAATTTATACTCTTCAAAAAGTTCCTAAGTGACTGATGGTCTCCAGATTCGGAAACCGTTGCCTGAGAAGCAGCCCTTGCCTTACATGGTTCACGCACACTTCTTCCTGGGTCCACCTTGGGATTGCAGGACATGTTGTTCCCATTGCTGCTCTGTCTGACCTGAGGTGTCACTGGGACAAAAGGGCAGAGTGGGGAGGGGGTATGAGGGTGTGCTGCCTCTGAAGTGCCCAAAGGCATCTGTCTTCACGAGTATTTTTATCTCTTTGCTTCTAGTGGAGTCTCCACCACAATAGATCCCTTCTGGGACATCAGCTTGGATCTGCCTGGCTCTTCCACCCCATTCTGGCCCCTGAGCCCAGGCGGTGAGGGCAGTGTGGTGAATGGAGAAAGCCACGTGTTGGGAACCACCACGCTTACAGACTGCTTGCGCAGGTGAGAAGCCCACGGGAAGGCTGTTCAAAAGAGCGGTTAATCAGGAGCTAACAAGGGTTTTCTCTCGCATGCCCAGGATAAAACCTTCTGAATAGATACGGCATCAACCTACAGTTGGCTGCAGTAGCTCATGCTAGTTTGTCTTTTTTTATGCAAGATGACTAGATATTTCTGTCCACCAGATTTGCACTGTGTAGGATGTTGGTATCACTAGCTACTAACCAAAGAGCAAAACGTGAAACTCCCTCAACTTTTGAGGTTAAGAACCTATACCAGAGTGAACTAAGCACGATCAGACCCCTCTCCCTGTGGCACATGGCCATGGCAAGTGATTAAAACATAATTGTGGTGTTTTGCACCTAAGGTCAGTTTTTAATTTGTCCATTCTTCAGTTTAGATGAGTGATGAGATTTAGGGTTTGATTGTGTAAAATGTGTTTATATAGCTGTAGCATACAGCTGTGGAGACACCAGAAACTCTTCTTGGACCTTTATTTTAATTCATTCTAGTGTTACAACCTTTGTTCCTTTCACTGGCATTAATTAAAGGTTACTGCAGAAGAATCCTTGTTGAGTGAACATATTTCTTAGAGGAGGTACAAGCTTTTGGTTTTTATCTTGCTGCATAGTCAACAGGACCAAGGTTACATGTTTAGAATTTTTAAATGCATCAATTCTATTACAGTGATAGATCCAGATAGAAAATGGATAATGCATTTTTAATTTTGAAAACAAACCAGTCAAAACCAAAAATCTTTTTCAAAAAGTTCTTTGCAACTAGATTAAAATTAGTCCTAAATTTCGGTAAAACTGAAGCTTTGCCAGTATAGCAGAGATGAGGGAGAAATTGCCCTTCATAGACGACAATGTGTAGGAAGTGTGTGTGGTTGGGAGAGCCATGGTGTGGTGATGGTACCTGGCAGGGTGGGGAGGAGAGTGGAGTGCATCTGTCTCCACTTTGTGCTAAAAGCAAAGGGTTCTTTGCAAGTTCTGCTTTGAAACTTGACTAGGTCACAAATCTGATAATAAAACAGGCTTAGCTTTGGTCAGAGCCCTCTTCATCTTGCCTCAGGAGAGGTGGCAGTTTTCAAAGCATAAACAAGGACTTTCCATACCTGGTTATGAAAAGATTGAGTTTTTTGCTTGTTTTTCAGCTTTAAAAAAATTGGCATGCACTATATTTAAATGTTTGTCTTAGGGGTTTATTGGCAGCAGCTAACACCTGTGCTAGAAAATGCATCTGGTGCAGCCTTCCTCCCACCCTCTGCACCTTAGAAAATTACCCTCTCCCCAGACATCTCATTTCTTTAAATTAAAGGTTTTGTGTTGATATAATTGTAGATTCGTGTGCGATTGTAAGAGATAACCAGGTGCCCTCTACCCACCCTATATACCACTGTGGTGCAGCACCACGGCCACTGTCACCCCTTCTTAATCCAGTGACCCAGGAATCCTCTCCATTTGTGCAAAGCTCACATTTCAAGAATGCTGTGTAAATGGCATCATACAACATGTAACCTTTCAGGCTTGGCTTTTTCAGTCATCATAATTCTCTGGAGATTTATCTAGGTTGTTGCATGGATTGATAGTTCGCTCCTTTTTATTGCTGACTAGTATTCCATAATATGGATATGCCACTGTTTGTTTAACCATTCACCTATTGGAGGACATCTGGTTGTTTCTAGTATTTGGGTATTATGAATAAAATGGCTATTATATGTTCTCTTTGTGTAAATGTATAAGTTTTTGTTTTTCTGGGGTCATATTCAACTTCTGTGTCTTACTGTAGTCAGAAAATTATTACCATTTATCTGGGCCTTCACTTAAAATATTTTTGATAGAAAAATTTTTTAGGCAGAGAAGGTAGAGAAAAAAGGGTTGTTCTTTTCTTTTTTTTTTGAGTTGGAGTCTCATTCTGTCACCCAGGTTGGAGTGCAGTGGCTGCTCCCGGCCACCGCAGCCTTGACCTGCTGGGCTCCAGTGATCCTTCCGCCTCAGCCTTCTAAGTAGCTGGAACTACAGGCGCCCACTACCACGCCCGGCTAATTTTTTGATGTATTATAGAGATGAGGTCTCGCCAAGTTGATCAGGCGGGTCTCGAACCCGCAGGCTCAGGCAATCCACTCACCTCAGCCTCCCAAAGCGCGGGATTACAGGCTGAGCCACCGAGCCCAGCTAGGGTTGTTCTTTTCAATGTGAAATTATAACCATAGCTGTATGTATGTCTTTTTAGTAGAGAAATCAACCCATTGAGGGGTGATAAATGTCTTTTTCCTCTCTTTTTTCTATCTCTTAATTGCCTCGTAGATTCACCAGACCAGAGCACTTGGGAAGCAGTGCCAAGATCAAATGCAGCGGTTGCCATAGCTACCAGGAGTCCACGAAACAGCTCACCATGAAGAAACTGCCAATTGTAGCCTGTTTTCATCTCAAAGTAAGTTTTCCAGAAAACCAACTCCAGTGACTGACTCAGTTTTTAGTCCATAGTACAAACAGCCTGCTGGTTTGGTGGACAGAGCGCATTGTATAATTGCAACAAGGAATGTGGAGGAAACAAGGGTGTGTGCTTAATCACTTTTCTCCTGTGCTGTGGTAAGCAAAGGCAGTCACCTCACAGTGAAAATAGATGTGGGATGCTCTACTGGGGGGAGTGGTGGTTGTTTTTATTACTTTTACTCAAATTCTCCCTTCCCTTCAGTTTTTCTTGTCTTCATTTACTTTAAAACAGATGTTTAGTGCTATGATCTAGTCCAGGAGTCAGCAAACTTTTTCTGTAAAAGGGCCAGATAGTAAATATCTTCAGCTTCATGGGCCACATACAGTTTCTGTTGCATGTTCTTCTTTGTTTTATTTTATTATCCTTTAAAACTATTCCTAGCTTGCTGGCTGGATTTGGTAGACCCTGATCTAATCAAAGAAATGTCTTTTGTCTGGGTCTGATGAAAGGAACAGTATGTGTGTTCTTGCTGCCATGAGCTATGGATTTATTTGTCATTCTACACTTGCTAGGTTTGCTGTGATATTACTTTTTGTACTCCTGGGTTGTCACTGAGCAATCTCTATCATTTTGAGACTTGAACCCTATAAATTAGGATCTCTGTGGGTTGACATTGTGCTATTCAACCTGTAAGCTCTAGATGTGGTTAGAAGGCACTTCAAAAAAATACAATGAATAGTGAGACCCTGTCTATACAAAAATTTTTTAAAGTTTTTCTGGGCTTGGCAACATCACCTGTAGTTTTAGCTACACAGGAGACTGAGGCAGAAGGATCGCTTGAGCCCAGTAGTTTAAGGCTGCAGTGAACTTTGATCATGTCACTGTACTCCAGCCTGAGCAACAGAGCGAGGCCCTGTCTCTAAAAGCCATACAATGAGATGCATAGAAAAATGTAATCCAAGGAAGCCCTTAAAGTCTCCAGTGACATTTTCTGGTCTCCATCCTCTTCCCTACCTCCTATTTCTGCAGCGATTTGAACACTCAGCCAAACTGAGGCGGAAGATCACCACGTACGTGTCCTTCCCCCTGGAGTTGGACATGACTCCCTTCATGGCCTCCAGGTAGGAGAGGGTTGTTCAGCTGTACCTGTGGTTGGGAGGGCCTTGTGGTCCTTTTGGAGCAGGAATTCAGCACGAGGCTTCTATAACAAGGTGATCACTGATATTAACATAAACCTTACCTTCCAAAAACTGAGTCTTTTATCCTGATCTTAACCTGAGACATATTTCAACCAGTTGTTTTCAGATATGCTATTTTTGCTTTGTTTATTTCACAATTCTCTATCCACTTTCAGTTTTGTAAAGTCTTCCAGGTGGGATCACAGTGAGAAGGCAGCATTTTAGTTAATGGAACAGATTTTGAAATAGACATAGTAGGTTTGTAGTTGTCGGTTCTATTTTCCTTGTTTTCAAACCTTATGTCATAGACCACTTAAAATTTAACACTCCAAGAAACCATAGTGCTTACTAATGTGTTGGACACATTCATTTCCTGGGCAACTATAAGAAATTACCACAAATATGGTAGCTTAAAACAACAGAAATTCATTTGTTCACAGTTCTATATCCGGAAATCTGATGTGAAAGTGTTGATGGGGCCCCACTCCTTTGAGAGGTACATGGAAGGTTCCATTCTTCGTCTCCTCCAACTGCCAGTGGCTCTGGGTGTTCCTTTTGTGGCCTAATCACACAGTCACACAGCCGTCTCCTTTGAATCTGTGTGTAACTTCCCTCTGCTTCTCATGGCGTCTTTCCAGTGTCCTTGCTCGTGGTGGTCCTGCCTCTGTTGAACATAGGTGACTGTTTCAAATAATAAAGGACTATCAGAGTTACAGCTCCATTGTTGTCACCCTAAACCAAGGAACATAAGTCAGCCTGACCACAATTTCACCTACACAGAGGGGTGATGATACCATTGTTGATGTCAGGATCTCAAAGATCTCAGTGTTTCCTACCAGTCAATAAAGCATGGGGCTTCCTGTTCCTGGCACTGACCCTCCCATCTTCTCAGGAGGTGTGCTTGTCAGAACTAGCAGCAGTCTCTGTATTTGTGAGGAAGCACCTGTCTAGGTTGTTGTCGAATGGATTTAACTTACACTTTTCAAAATTAACCCTTTACATTCAGGAGGAAGACTATTTTCACTGACTGTTGTGTTCCAAACAGATCTTGCTTTGGTCTCAGCTCCAGCTCCTGTTACAAAGCCCTTTCAGGAGCTCCTCGAGCAGCAAATGGCCTGGAGGTCTGTTCCACTGAGAGAGGACCTGCCCTGCGAGCTCCAGGAGGCCAGGCCAGGTGGCTCTGGGGCCCAGGCGTGCTCTTAGGCTGTTTACTTCCAGCCTGAGCCTTAGAGTCCTTACATAACATAAGGTAGTTTCTGCCTGAAATGGAGTTGTTGGAAGAACTAGAACACATAAAAGGCACCCCAGTGTATGGCACAGAAGGCCCTCTATGAATGTTGGTGTCAGTAGAGCCTTGTGTCTCTGCCTGATTATTTTAAACGGTCCTGAATTCTGCCCATGTTTGTTATAGCAAAGAGAGCAGGATGAACGGACAGTACCAGCAGCCCACGGACAGCCTCAACAATGACAACAAGTAAGTGGTGCTCAGTGGCCTGTATGTCTGGGTGCCGCCGGGTGTGGGCCAGGCGAGTGGCTTCTGTTCCTTGCATAGTGTCCGCTAGCAACTCACAGGCCTCACACTCAGAAGTGGCTCCAGAGAGCTTTTGTTCCTATGACTGCTGACCTTCCTCCCATCTGGCTACCTTCTGTTAGGAGAGGACTTTGCATACCTCTGTGTTACAGACACTCCCCCCTTTGGAGCAGCCCACTCTCCTCCCTGGCTCTGGCAGGAGGAGGTCCCTCTGGAAAGCTCGGCATCTGCTCATGGCGAGATCTCTGTTCTCAAGACACACTTGTCACCATTGCTGTTGTAGAAGGAAAGAGACTAGAGCAGGTCCAGCTCCTCCACTGCTCAGTGCTGTCCCCACTCCACTAGATGTGGTTCAGGGAGCAACTGGACATGTATGAGAGTGAGGGGGGCGACCAGGCTGTCCCTTCCTACCCAGGTAGCTGGTTGTGCATTGACCTTAGCTCTGAGGGTGCAGTAGCCGGGCCTGCAGGCCACCTTCCCTGCCAGACTTCTGAGGTAATGTTGTTGAGTCAGCTGCTTTTCTCCTCCTCTCCTTTCCTTCCACACTAGATACTCGTTGTTTGCTGTTGTTAACCATCAAGGGACCTTGGAGAGTGGCCACTACACCAGTTTCATCCGGCAGCACAAAGACCAGTGGTTTAAATGTGATGACGCCATTATCACCAAGGCCAGCATTAAGGACGTGCTGGACAGTGAGGGGTATGTCCCTTAGGGTGGGAAGAAGGCCCTGGAGTGGCAGCCCTGCTCCCCTTCTGTACGTCTGAGCCCAAAGTCTGTGTCTGGATGTTTACCTTTATTGCAGGAGTACTAAAGGCCTATTCTGGATAGGATGCCAACCTGAGTGAGTTATCAGAGGGGAGAGAATGTGTCTGGCTGGAGGCACTCTTGAGGCATTCCTTTAACACAGAACATCAGAGGAGTCATGTAATTTAATCACGATGTGAGCTGAATACATCAGTTCTTTTTCAGCTCTTCCTCTCTACCTGGTTTATTCCTTTGTGGCACAGAAAACCATTGCCCCTTCAGGGCCTGAGCACCTAGCTGCTGTGAATTTCTTGAGGGATTTGGACTTTGTATACCAAGCAACAGGGACAGCCCCTTGAGAGGTTTTACATAGAAGAATCTATATTAAAAGATAGCCTTGGGGTTGTGAGGTAGATTGAGGCTGGGCCCTGTTGCCATGATCCTCACAGACAGTGGGTCCCACACAAGAGTGGGGCAGCCCTGGGTGGAAAGGGGACTGTGGAAGTTCTGGCAGATGAGGGTCATCAGGCCACAGCAACTTGGGCAGGATGTAACGGTGCCACCAGCCAGTGAAGCACATTTCCCTCCTTGGTGTGTGAAAAACCATCCAGCCAAGGAATCAGACTCTGGAGACATGTGCAGAGGGCACCACAGTTCCACTCGTTCGGGGGCAGGTTGTTTTGGTTTTAATGTGTCAAGAGTTAGAATGTGAGCATCCTTCCTCTCTGCCTTTTCAGGTACTTACTGTTCTATCACAAACAGTTCCTGGAATATGAGTAGCCTTATCTGCAACTGGTCAGAAAAAATGAAGGCAACGAGTTGACAAGCCTCACAACGTGACCCCCCAGCCTCCCCAACCTTGTGACACCACCTCTCATACAGACGCATCTCCCACATGTGCGGCCCCTCTGCACCTGGGACCCACAGGGTCAGAGTGGACAGCACAAGCGGAGGAGGCTCCAGGAACTGCACAGAAGACGGACTGGATGAGGAGTGTGCTCTGGGTGGGAAGGAGCAGAGTAGCCCTATCACCAGGACGTCTCCTGTGCTCTTTAGAATGTGGAGGGGTGACAGGGAGGCCCCATGATGTGGAGTAGCCTCTGCCTACTGTTCCCTATATACAGTCTGAAAGGTACCTGCCCGTTTTAAAATTATGGGTCCATTAAAGCAGTAAGTCAAAGAGACAAAGGTTGTGTGCAGGGACAGAGGGCTTTGCAGGCACCTTTCTCTTAATGATTCTAGCATTAAGTACACAGTAGGGAACTCCTAGCCTCCATTTTTTCAGCAACTGTAAAGCAGCTCCCAGAGCTTGTGGAACTGAAGACACTGCGTCGGGTTTCCTAGCATGTCTGTTCCACAGATAACTTAGCATCAACCTGCATGTGGAAGCATCTCTCAGTTTCTAGAAATAGGCATTTTCTTATCCCCCACCCCTTTTCTCATTTTCCACAATGGTGAATTTCATTAATGTAATAATAGTAAAGTGAATGAAAAACTGCGTTTATACTGAAATTTAGGTAGTTTCTCCTTTATTCTCGAGAGTGGGTCTTGCTTTTTAATTGGTGCTGTGGTGTTGCTCCCCCGCCCCCTGCACTGCCTGGCCCCTCTGGAAGCATCAGCACCTGCTGGCCAGCAGCAGTCGACACAGAAGGATAGATGGGCTGCAGCTGATAAGCATCTCTCTGTTACCTTAATCTTTGCAGTAAGTGCAGCATTCTCCGGGGTTTTCTTGCTTCTCTCCCTCACATTTTCCTTCTTGGTCTCTGTCCTTTTGCCCATCTGCTGCTGCCTGACAGCTGCTGTGTTAGCACAGAGGTGGACCAGCCTCCGATGGAGACCATCTGCATTGCTTCCATTCCTCCACTTCACATGTGTTGTTTCAGATATAGCTGGAGTAAAGTGGCGTAATTGAGCTTGTGAGCACAACTGGTAGAGGAAGTAGAACAATACACATTGTTCCTTGTAAGATAGTTTGCATGTATCTATCTATTCAAACTCAAACTTAAGTTGTCTGTCCATTTCTAAGAAATTACAACCTGGGGACATGGAGGAAAAGTTATTTTTCAGATAGTTGGGGAAACAACCATCTCCCAAGCTGTGCTTGTCTTCCTGGGCACCCTGCCTGCATCTCAGCTGTGGGATCTTCCGTCCTGAAGAGAGTAGAGTTGTCTGTCTGTCTTGGCTCACAGAGGTTTTTTCATAAAGAGCCAAGTAGGAAATATCGCAGGCTCTGTGGGCTCTACGGTCTTTGCCATAGATAATATGTAAACAAAATAAGTGTGCTGTATTCCAGTAGAACTTTATTTATGGACACAGAAACCTGAATTGCTTATAATTTTCATGGAAGTCTGAAATTTTTAACTATTTAAAAATGTAAAAACTATTCTTAGCTTGCAGGCCACACACAGGCAGGCAGGGACGAGATCTAGTTCATCAGCTGCTTGGACTAGTGGGGACAGTGAGAGCAGGAGCCGAGTAGCCACACATGTTCAGTGTAGAAGACTCTGGAACATGGGAAATAGCAATCATACACACTCAGGACCATCAAGTGTGGCAAAAGCCTTAGGGGTGTGACTGTTAAGCACTTACCCAGTTCATTTTCTGTTTCTTCATTTAAAGAATACAAATTGAAGCATGTTTTGGAACAAGCACTATCAGAGAAAGATGGATGCCCCAGTTCTGTGTGTTTGTGTCTTGATGCTATGAAAGTCTCTTTTGGGAAGAGGGGTGTCTTTTAATCAGGAACAAATCTAATGGAAGGAGAGTTGACTGAAGTTGGCCTGCAGGATTCTGAGCTGGAAAGCCCCTTCCTGAGGGTTTGTCACCTTGGGGCGCCTGCTTTACTGGAGAGTCCGATGCAGGGTGAAAGGCACGTGTGATGGCCCAGGCCTTATTCTAGTGGGCACCGGGGGTTTGCCTGGGTCCTGCTTCCCCATGTCCCGCGCCCCTTCCTGTCTCTGCTGTGTTCAGGGGCGTCGGTGGCTGCTCCGAGAACATTGGAACTGGGAAGAGACCTGGAGCCTCATTCATTTTTTTGTAGGCATTATTTTCAGCTTTGTATTCAAGTGAATCCCCCTGTTCACTGTGGCACTGGCAGTCTGAATACATACTTCTGCCTGCTGCTGAAGAACTCACCGAGGCAGGCACAGACCAGGGCACTGCCCTTGCCTTTGCCCATGGCTTTAGGTCCTGTGCTTGAGCTCACGGGCCCTGGCTTTGTTAGGAACAAAACATATATTTACAGGATGGGTTTGGGAATCTCTCCTTTAGTTCATAATCCAGTTATTAACATCAGGAAAATGTTTTTTCCATTTCCTGGTAACCCCCGTGTAGGTGTTATCACAAGAGTCACCCTCATGCACATTCACACTAGTGTATTAAAAATAGCCTGTACTTCTGAGATGCTGGCTGTCACTCCAGTGCCACCATAAGACCCATCCCTCTTGAGATCCTTGAAGGGAGTGCTTTGAGGCAGGTGATGTATTAGGAGCATGGCAGCCTGTCTCCAGTCCTGTAGGCCTGGGCCCTGTTGGGCATTGGAACAGCGCCTGGACTTTCCCTCCTGTGGCGGCACCCCTGCAACGTATATACCCGAGTGCTATTTGTATTTTGGCTTGGTGTGTATGCTTTTCATTGTGTAAAATTGCTGTTCTTTTGACAATTCTAGTGACTGTTTTGTTTACTACAACTTTGAAACAAAAAGTGTAAGGAAAAAAATTCCAATGATTGTGCTGTGGTTGGAGACTTTATTATCAAGATGTTTACATCTTCCTCTTACCTGTCATTTTGAGGAGCTGTTTGACTCTTTCTTCTTCTCCCCTAATGGCTTGTAGTCTTTCCTATGTCATAATAAAGCTACATTTTATTCTGAAAACTGGCTGGTCCTCCCCTTACTATCGCACGCAGTCAGAGAGGGTAGCAGGAGGGAGAACACCAGCCAGGGCAGACCTTTACAAAGCACCCCTGGCCTGAGTCAGCAGCCAGAGCTGCAGCCTCAGAGACTTCTCTGGGTGTTGGGAGGTCCATGCACTTGTGATGTCCCCTCTTCTGTGAGCTGACTGCCAGAGGTGTCTCTTCTGTGGGCAGAATTCAGGACAACCATGGACCTTAAGACTCGGGTGTGCATGAAAGTCAACCTGAGGGCCTGTAAATGCAGGCATCTTTGCCAGATTTTGATTACAAGACCTGGGCTCTAGCATAGGAATACACATGTATAGCAAGCTCCCTGTGTGATGAGAAAATAACATGTCAATAAATACACATAATAAGCAGAAAATATGCTCAGCCCTTGGAATGCACAGCTCTGTGACTGGGCTGAGGCTGCAGTTGGCCTCCATGACCTCTTCCACCTGCCCCACACACTCTCCTTGACCTCGGCTGGCCAGGGCTCTCCCAGGTGGCCTGGACTTCATTTCTGAAGCATCTAAGTTTGGAAGAGTTCTGCCCCCTCCTTTCCAGATGCCTTTGTTGGCATACTTACATGGCAAGTTCTTTACTTCCTTTACTGGGAAACACCAAGAGACTTCAGAGAATCCCCTGGGTTCCAGATTCATTACTGCCTTCACTGCAGCAATCTCTTCAGATTAAATAGAACCTTTGTTGTGTGCCTCTGGGAGAAGCTTCCCCCTTTGTGGGGTCTAAGACGTTCAAACCAGCAAAGCTCAAGTATTCCAGAACAGGAATGAAAATAATTGTGATTTGCATGATGAAGTATACAGTATTGAAGATTATGCTTCATTCTTCACACCTATTTGTGATGCCCAGACCTGTACATTCTGGCTGTGGGGGGAGTCAGCACCATCTGATGGTTTCTAGTTAAAAGCATAAGATTTATTTGGTAAGACAGACCCATCACATAACTATTTCATAAGCCCAGCTAGTTCCAGGTGGTGGGTAATATAAGAGCAGTTAGTCCCCTGGACATGAGCCCACTGCTGTATGTGCTTTGCTGGGAATTGGGTGCCCTGGTTGGAAGCGGTGCCGTGTGGGTTGCTGTGACAGTGGCAGTGGAGGCAAATCTGTGTCCAGAATAGAGGCTTATTCCAGTGGAGGCAAACCTCAGCCCCTGGCACAAGGTAGTCAGTCTGTAGGCAGGTGGCTACAGGTTCTTCTTGGAAAAGGGTGCCATTCTAGGGACTTGGTGTGAGTCTGTCAGCAGATCGGTGCTCACCGTGGGTGTGGTGGCTGGGGAGAGAAGCTGATGTCATCCACAGGGCATGCCATGGTATCCACCTGAGGATTAAGAGCATCCTCTGTCGAGATACTCTGGTGGGAACAAAGGCAGCATGGGCACAGTTATCTTTGCAGTCTGTGACCATCTCGAGAGGCTTATCTCCATCCAGATCTTGTCACTCACCTTTTAGGCCTGTTCCTTTGAAATCCTTGAACGTCAGCTAAGCTGTTAGCAACTCCCTATGCATGGATGTAACTCAGTACTTTCTCATTTCAGACGAGGTAGGTAACCAGCTGTTCTGCAAGTTCCAGTCCTTGGAAGGATTGTCCTTCAGGACCACCCCTGTGCAGCTGTTCACTGCAGGTGGCACCAGCACATCATGGAGACATATCTGAGGACCAGACTTGACTTAGTTCTTCCTCAGTCGTCTGGTCACAAGGACACTGGGGTAGGCACGGCCCCAGGTGTCCTGTGCAACTTACTCTGCCTTCTGGACATGGCTTGGAGGGCCTTGAGTTTTGGGGAATGCATCTCTCATCATTCAATTCACTTAGGTCTTTTTAAAGTATCTCCAGCATTTGCTACTTCCTGCTTATCAGATCCAGTCAAAATGTCATCAATGTAGTGGACAAGAGTGATACTCAGGGGCTATTGGGTTGGTCGATTTGTCTGTAGGCTCCGTTACAGCAGAAAGCAGGAGAATTCATAGAGCCCTGAGGCTATACCATGAAGGTATACTGTTAGCCCTGCCAGGTGAAAGTAAACAACTTTGGTGGGCCTTCCAAATTGGTATGGGAAAAAAGGCATTAGCCAGGTCAGTAGATGTGTGTTTGGTGCCAGAGTCATGTTGATTTGCTCTGGCGACAGCAGCAGTTTTGCAGCACCTGATTAGGTTCGCTGAAGTCTGCAGTCATTCTCTAAGGTCCAGCAGACAGCTGCACAGGCCAAACAGGCACGTTAAGTGGGGGCATATAGGTATTATCACTGCTGCATCCTTCAAGTCCTTGATTTCTAAGGGCATTAACCTTAGAAATCCCGCAGGAATATGGTACTACTTCTGGCTTTCTTTCTTTTTTTTTTTGAGTTGGAGTCTCACTCTGTCGCCCAGACTGGAGTGCAGTGGCCGCTCCCGGCCACCGCAGCCTTGACCTGCTGGGCTCCGGCGATCCTTCCGCCTTAGCCTTCTAAGTAGCTGGAATTACAGGCATGCGCCACCACGCCCAGCTGATTTTTTTGATTTATTGTAGAGATGAGGTCTCGCTGCCCAGGCGGGTCTTGAACCTGTGGGCTCAGGCAATTCACTCGCCTCAGCCTCCCAAAGGCGTGGGATTACAGGCTGAGCCACCGAGCCTGGCGCTTCTGGCTTTCTATCTTGTTAGGGAGGTGACATTCCAGAGATTTCCACGTTGTCCCTCCAATCCCAGTAGCCCTTCCCCAGTGGAGCAGAGTTGAGGTGAGGATCCTGCCAGTTGTCAAGTAGCCAATGATATACTCAGGAATTGGGGAAATAACCACAGAGTGGTGAATAACTCCAATTTATTTATTTTTTATTTTATGAGTTGAAGTCTCTGTCACCCAGGCTGGAGGACAGTGGCATGCTGTCAGCCAACGCAGCCTCAACCTGTTTGGCTCAGGTGATTCTTTTGTCTCAGTCTTCCAAGTAGTTGGAACTACAGGCACGTGCCACCATGCCTGGCTTATTTTTTGATTTATTGTAGAGACGAGGTCTCACCAAATTGCCCAGACTGGTCATGAACTCCTGAGCTTAGGCAATCCTCTCGCCTCGGCCTCCCAAAGTGCTGGAATCACAGACTTGAGCCACCACGCCTGGCCCAGTAACTCCAATTTAATAACAGAAATTGTGTCTGATTTCTGGGCAGGAGCCCTGGGAACCAGTACATGTTCTCCATGCTCTCTTTCCCCACTGCCATAACCACTGGCCATGGTCAGTTAGCAGAGACTCTGTCAACCGGGGCATCCTAGATAGAGGATGACATGGAGGAGAGCCTCTAGGTCACTCTGGGTGGACATTACTATTGCTCTGTGAGCAAGTACTAAGATTCTTGTTTAAAAGAGAGAGGAGATTTGTCTTTTTTTTGGAGTCAGAGTCTCACTCTGTTTCCCAGGCTGGAGTGCAGTGGCATAATCGCAGCCCACCACAGCCTTAACCTCCTGGTCTCAGGCGATCCTTCTACCTCAGCCTCCCAAGGAGCTGGCACTACAGGTGTGTGCCACCAAAGGGGGCTAATTTTTTTTTTTGTAGAAATGAAGTCTTGCTATGTTGCCCAGGCTGGTCTCAAACTCCTGAACTCAAGCATTCCTCCCACCTCAGCCTCCAAAAATGCTGGTATATTTATAGGCATGAACCACCGTACCCAGCCAATTCATTTTATATCCACAGCACTTAGCATAAAGCCTGTCTCACAATAAGTATTCATGGAAAAAACAACTATCCCACTTACTTTTGACTCCCATAGCCAAAAAAATGTCCCAAGTGGAATATAAGGATGAGTAAAAAGGGGCCAGGCACTGCCCTCAAGGAACATACTGGTTAGCATGTTCACGGATTAGATGAACACGGATACAGTATTCGTGCCGAGAAAAATGTGGATGAAGTGGAGTTCACAGCACCTGGTGACCTGACAGAGCAGTTGGGAGCCCTTCTGGGGAAGTGGCATTTAGCAGGTCAGTGTGGTGGTGGTTCCGAGCAGAGGGACAGCTCAAGTGAATGCCATGTGGCCGCAGGGGTTCTGGTGACTCCTGAGCACAGAGAAAGGAGAGGCACCGCGTGGTGGAGACACAAGAGCAGTGGAGCGACAGTGGAGGAACAGGAGCTGCATGCTCAAAGGAGACATGTCAGATCACTTTCTGCAGTCAGAGGGAGGACTGGCTCACAGAAGGATAGAACTTGAATCTAGGCACTGCTAAGTAGAACCAGTGGGCAGAATGATAGAGAAGTAGAATCTCAGGCCAAAATCGGTTTTCCCAGGAGAAGAGCTGTCTGGAAACGGCCAGCCCATCCAGTCCACTGTCAACGGAGGGCAAATGACTCAAAGTGCAGCTCTAAGCCTCTGATGATGAGTTGGAGGTGACAGTTGGTTTCCTTGAAAAGACTTTGAGCTGTTGATTGGCAGGCAGGAGGCTTTCTGGGAAGTGTTCTCAGGATCGACACCTGTGAGGGAGGAAGGGGAGCAAGACCGAGCAGAAGGAGAAGTCGGGGCACAATGCGCTCAGAATGAAGGCCTCAGCGGCCCACAGGGAGCACCGGGCAGGGAGGCCGTGCAGAGCCGTGCGGTGTGGAGGCTGGGTACGGGGCCATGGATGCAGGTTGTCCCAGGAGGGGGGCGCCACCTTAGGTGAGGTGGCTTTGTTTATTTTAGGGCAGTTTCTAGAGAAGGCCTTGGCTGTGACCCATCAACAAGCAACTTCTCTCCAGTGGGGTGGGGGGTGGGGAGGGAAGAAGGAGGGCTTCATTCCTGAGGGGGGCCAGGATGGTGCCCCACAGCGTCCAACTACACTGTCATCTCTGACTCCTGGGATTCTCAGACAGTCGCCTTGGTCCGGGAAGAAGTCCCAACCTGTAACAGGTACATCCTGGGGGTCTCGTTTAATCCCAAGTAAACCTGAGCACCAATCTGGAAGATTTCCTGGGGCAGGACGCCGTCCCCCATGGCTTGCTCTGGCTCCCTGGCTCCCTGCTTGGACACATCACCCTGCCACTGAAGGATGCACACTGGACTTTTTCCTGGGAAGGAGTTTATCCACTTAAAATCTTTCCCACTTGACCCCAAAGTGTGGGAGCTCATTTAAGACAATATGCGACCAATGTGCGAAGACAGATAGGACTGATTTTCTGTTTTGTTTTGTTTGTTTTGTTTTTGAGTCAGGGTCTCACTCTGTCACCCAGGCCAAAGGGCAGTGGCACGATCACAGCTTACCACAGCCTTGACCTCCTGAACTCGGGTGGTCCTTCCACCTCAGCCTCCCAAGTAGCTAGAACTACAGGCGTAAGCCACTGCACTCAGCCTGAATACGGACGGATGTGTGACCCCCTCCCAACTTTGTCTCCCACAGAAAGCAGTAGATGTCCTGGGAAAGAGCACTGCTCGGGAGACGAAATGGGAGTTCTAGCTGGGACCCTGGTCCTCGCTAGTAATATTTCCTGGGCTAGGGGTTCTCCTCCGAGGCCCCCAGTCCCTCATCTGTAAAATGGGACAAGGGGGCGATTACCATGCGTAGATTCTAAAGAGTTTTTTCTCCCTGCTTCTGTTGACGATAATACCAATCAAAATGGATCAAAATGCCAGCAACTAGGAGGGGAAGAGGGAATGTCTTTGGTTTTGTTTGCTTGTTTGTTTTTGGGTGTTTTTTTTTTGAGTTGGAGTCTCACTCCGTCGCCCGTGCTGGAGTGCAGTGGCACACACATGGCCACCCCAGAGTCAACCTGCTGGGCTCCAGCTATCCTTCTGCCCCAGTCTTCCAAGTAACGGGAACTACGGGAGCATGCTACCACGCCTGGCTAATTTTTGATTTATTGTAGAGACGAGGTCTTGCCAAGTTGCCCAGACTAGTCTCAAACCTGTGGGCTCAGGCAATCTACTCGCCTCGGCCTCCCAAAGTAACATTATATCGATGTTACATGCTGAGCTCCTGAGCCCAGCCTGAGGGAATGTCAATAAACTGTACTAATGTAGAATGTTAACACTAAAAAGTTCCAAAATGACCCAATCTGACTCATGAATCCATTGATTCAACAACTATCTGACGGCAGGCACTGTTCTAGACACAGGAATGAGAGGAACCAAAGTCTTGTTCTCATGAAGGGCACGGTCTAGCGGGGACCAATAGATGTCAGATGGTGGTAAGGGCTATGTGTAAAAATGAGTCAGATAAGAGGTGGGGAGGGTGTGAGGAGGGTGAGGGAGTGGGGAGTGAAAACAGGCTGCTTCAAGTACTGTTGGAGAAGGGTCTCCAACACGGGGACCTGGAAGGAGGGTTCTGACTTGCCAGAGTATGAGCATCGTGCTGTCAGGGAGAACACTTCAGGTGAAAGACACATCGTGCCTCAAAGATGGGAAACCGAGGCTCATGGGGGCACCCCGCAAGCTCACTAGGTCTCTTGTTAAGTCCACCCCACCCCTGGTTTCCCATTGATTCTAACAGCAGAATCTGAAGGGCTAGCAGGAGGACAGCATATATGTCTACATCTCTGACTCATAGCCTGGTGCTCTCGATGGATCCCCGGGAAGGTTCCTACTAGCCACATTTTGTTAGGCTTTCCATGTCAATGTGCCCTGTCAGAGGCTTATTACAGTATGCTAAAACAAAAGTTTCCAGCATCTTGAATATATTAATTGTTAACGTTCTCTGCCGTGTATTCCAGTGATTAAGCGCACAGAAGGTAGAGTCAGACTGCCTAGGCTCCAATCCTGGGTCTGGATGCCTTTGGGAACTATGTGTACTTCCTAGCTTAGTTTCTTCATCTATAAAATGGGCACAGTAGCCGGGCTCGGTGGCTTAGCCTGTAATCCCGCGCCTTTGGGAGGCTGAGGTGAGTGGATTGCCTGAGCCCGCGGGTTCGAGACCCACCTGGGCAACTTGGCGAGACCTCAACTCTACAATAAAATAAAAAATGAGCCGGGCGTGGTAGCGCGCGCCTGTAGTTCCAGCTACTTAGAAGGCTGAGGCAGAAGGATCTCTGGAGCCCAGCAGGTCGAGGCTGCGATGGCCGAGAGTGGCCACTGCACTCCAGCCTGGGTGACAGAGTCAGACTCCAACTCAAAAAATAAAATAAAATAAAATGGGCATGGTAACAGTACTCCCTTATAGGATTCTTACAAGGAAATGTTGACTCGATACATTTAAAGTGCTTAGAACAACGCTTACCATGTAGTAAGAATTATATCGATGTTTCTTTAAAAACGCAGACCTGAGGCACATCAAAGCCTGCCTATCCCTCAGTTTCCTAAGATACAGCTGGGTCTTCCTTGATTGGTCTACAAATGAGGAAGTGTCAAAAACAATTAGGGAAAAGCAAGATTTCTGCTAGGGAGACCTGGGGGCTTTCCCTGTTCCACTGGAGGCAGGAACTCAATGTGAGGCTCCTGTGTGGTGTTGTCATTTTATGCCTGGACCAATCACTTCTCAAGCCAGGCTGCCCAGGTTGGGGACCTGAAAGACATCCTGATGCCTGGCCCCACCCCTGGAGACCCCGATTCAATTGGTCAGCTGAGAACCACTGGCCTGGATGGTTTGAGCAAAATATCAAGGGCCAAATGAGCATGGCTGGAGGAAATCTCATTCTTCTCTGTCTCCTTTATTCCAAAAATAAACGTTGAGAAGCCTCCAAAACCATATGGAATGCAAAGAGTCTTCTAAAAAAAAAATTTTTTTTTTTTTTGGTTGGAGTCTCACTCTGTCACCCAGGCTGGAGTGCAACAGCACACTCACGGCCACCCCAGCTTTGATCTGCTGGGCTCCAGTGATCCTTCTAAGTAGCCGGAACTACAGGTGCACACTACCATGCCTGGCTAATTTTTGATTTATTGTAGAGGCAAGGTCTTGCCAAGTTGCCTGGGCTGGTCTCGAATCCGCAGGCTCAGGCAGTCCATTCGCCTTGGCCTCCCAAAGTGCTGGGATTACAGGCTGAGCCACCAAGCCCGGCCAAGACTTCTGAAATTTTTAGGGAACAGAGAGAAGAAAAAACTTTAGATAAAAGAAAGGGGTCTCTGAGAAGATGCCCTTTGAACTGAGGACTACGGGACAAGGAACAGCCCCTCTTAGCTGTGTGAGAACAGAGGGAAGAGCATTCCTGGTAGAGGGAACAGCCCATGCAAAAGCCTAAGGGCAACAGTGAGAAGGGCACCAGCGTCTCTGAAAATGAGTTGCATGTGACTGGGGCAGGGGTGGGAGGTGGCGGGAGGTAGGGCCAGGGTCAGGCCATGCAGAGCTTGTGGGTCTCAGGCACCAAGTGGAGATGTCATTCTGACTGCTGAGCAGGGTTTTCAGCAATGAAGAGCCATGACGTGGTAAATGTTTCCAAATATTGCTCGGCTTCCAGCTGCCACCTAGGAAGTAGAAAGCTAGAAAGAGCCCCACTCCTCTCCTAACAGTAAAACACCAGGTAATCTACATAATTATGTCTTCCCATGAACCTATCGGAAAGCCAAAGTCACAGGGCTACCAATTAGCCTGAAGTCTAAGGAAGTCCGGGAGAGGGAATGTGAACACTGGCACCCTGGCACACGGGAATAAAACAGCCCTGCCACACAGGCAAGATGGAAGCACTCAGCTGATGCCTTTATTTTTTATTTTATTTATTTATTTTTTTGAGTTAGAGTCTCACTCCGTCACCCAGACTGGAGTGCAGCGGCATGCTCCCAGTCACCGCAGCCTCAACCTGCTGGGCTCCAGCGATCCTTCCGCCTCAGCCTTCCAAGTAGCTGGAACTACAGGCACGCGCTACCACGCCCGGCTAATTTTTTTGATTTATTATAGAGATGACGTCTTGCCAAGTTGCCCAGGCGGGTCTCGAACCCACGGGCTCAGGCAATTCACTCACCTCGGCCTCCCAAAGCACGGGATTACAGGCTGAGTCACCGAGCTCAGCCTAACTGATGCCTTTAAAGACTTGCTGAAGGCTAAGTGTGGGTCAGCTAAGTGTGAGACGGTGGGACTCCTGAAAACTGTAGACATAGGGAGTCCACACCTGCTTGCAGGGTCTTCTCCATAGATTTCCACTGGGCCATCACACACACAAGATACTGAACATAGTGGGAAACCAGAGAGAGCCTCCCTCAACAGTGCCAGCTGGGGGCAGTGGAGCTGCTGCCTCTGCAGGAAATGCACACACTCTTCTTCGCTAGCAAACAATGTGGACCTCGTGGTATGGGTAAAGACCACTGTGGTTGATGGAAGGAAAAAGAAAATACTCTCCACTGCAGTTGAGGGGCAGGAAATTATTCCAGTCTGTTAGAGGGCTCCTACACCTGTGGGGGGGAGGAGGGGCAGAGTAGGTATCAACAAAGAAGCCTCATGAGGGAGGGAAAAAATTGTGGATAGGCACACGGGGATAGTGTAAGCTGAGGGCAGAGCAGGAATATTGTGAGTTGCCCGCCCCACCCAAGAACACAGTAGAATTAGGGGAATTTTAAGCTGCTGGTACACTGAAGGGAGACATGGCAACAAACCCAAACCCAGTTCAATTTATAACAAGATCAACTTCAGCCCTCACAAATCAAGTCCCCAGTGCACTAGCAGAAGGAAAGGTGTGGCCATTTCCAGGGATATGCACTCCAGTCTGGGTGACTGTGGCCATTTCCAGGGATATGCACTCCAGTCTGGGCGACTGAGTGAAACTCCAACTCACAGAAAAAAGAAAGAAAGTAAGAGAGAGAGAGAGAGAGAGAGAAAGAAAGAAAGAGAGAGAGAAAGATGGAAAGACTGTGATATCAGACAGAGACATGGATGTACACTAAAAAATGAAGCTGTCTGGAATTGAGGTCAATATAAAAGATACTGGTTTTCTTATTCTTTTTTTTTTTTTTTGAGTTGGAGTCTCACTCTGTCGCCCAGACTGGAGTGCA
>NW_007258895.1:491847-494988 GCF_000164805.1 Carlito syrichta | reverse complement strand
TTGTAGAGATGAGGTCTCGCCTGCCCAGGTGGGTCTCAAACCCGCGGGCTCAGGCAATCCACTCACCTCAGCCTCCCAAAGGCACGAGATTACAGGCTGAGCCACCAAGCCCGGCTGGTTTTCTTATTCTTAATCACTCTGAGATACTGAATTTCTAAAGGAAAAAGAGTAACAATGTATCATGAGTTAATAAGACATGTAAAAGTAAAATGAAGGACAGGCTGGACTTGGTGGCTCAGCCTGTAATCCCAGCACTTTAGGAGGCTGAGGTGAATGGATTGCCTGAGCCTACGGGTTCGAGACCAGCCCGGACAACTTGGCGAGACCTCATTTCTACAATAAATAAAAAATTAGCGGTAGTGTGTGCCTGTAGGAAGGCTGAGGCAGAAGGATTACTGGAGCCTAGCAGGTTGACACTGGGGTGGCCATGAGTGTTCTACTGCACTCCAGACTGGGTGATGGAGTGAGACTCCAACTCAAAAAAAAAGGACAACATAAAAGATGGTCAGGGGAAGCAAGGAGTTTACTGTCTGTTGTAAGTTTCCCACACTATAGGTGAAGTGATATTATTTAAGGGTTGACTGTGATTAATTAAATATGTCTATTATAAACAACCATTACACATTTTGGGGAAGAGGGAGATCTTACTCTGTTGTCCAAGCTGTAGTGCAGTGGCGCGATCATGGTAGCTCACCACAGCCTTGACCTCCTGAGCTCAGGTGATTCTTCTGCCTCAGCCTCCTGAGTAGCTGGGACTACAGGCACATTACCATCACACCCGGCTAATTTTTTTAAAAAGTTTTTAGTAGATATGAGTTCTCGCTATGTTGCCCAGGTTGGTCTCAAATTCCTGGGCTCAGGCAATCTTCTTGCCTCAGCCTCCCAACATACTGGGGTTACAGGCATGAGACACTATGCCCAGGCCCCTTACACATTTTTTAAAGAGGCATAACCACGAAGATCAGTATTGCCACGAAGTAGGGCAGGGGTTGGCCCACAGTCCAAATCCAGCTCACCTCCTGTGTTGGTAAATAAAGGATTATTGGAGCATAGTCATTCCCATGTTTACTTCTTGTCTGTGTCTGTTTTTGCACTCCAGTCGACACTGTGGAGTAATTGTTGAGTAGTCTCTGCGGAGACTAGCATAGGGTCCACAAAGTCTAAGATGCTTACTATCTGGTATCTTGAAGAAAAGTCTTGCTGAGCCCTGGGGTGGGAGGACAAGGTAGCAGCGAGGAGGCTGGTAGGGAGGCTGGTTACAGTAATCCAGGGGAGCAATGATGGGTACACAGATTAAAGTACTCATGGCAATTGGCTGGATTCAGGATATATTTTGGAGATAGAACCAATAGAATATGGATAAAACTGATAGTATTTAGAGATTCAGATTTGGTTCCTAGTAAAGAATTCCTTTCTAAAAAATAAAACAAACATCTACAAAAGATCAGTTGAAAAACTGACCCCCAAATCTACAAGATTATCAGTGTCTGACTGCTGGGGGAGTTAGGGGTACTGAAAACACAGGGTGGGCACTCAGCAGAATTTGAAAACTCAACATCTGGAGGAACAGACATCTACACATCTTTCAGACAAGGCTTAACATTCTAAACTGCATATTTGCAGCACGCTTGCATGATGTTACTCTGTCAATATCCAGCAAGTATCTGCACCAGGTACAAGGTTTGTGTCAACCCTGCTGTAATAAGAAAGAGAGCCAACATGGCAACTGGCCACGTGGGCTGGATGTACCATGGGTCAGATGCATGTGTTGAGCAGATGCCTGTAAACAAAGATGAAGCAGAGATGGACCTGGGTTATGAGTTAAATTTTCCCCCCAAAATTCATGTAGAAGTCCCAACTCCCAGTGCTTCAGAATGTGACCTTATTTGGAGACAGGTTCTGTACAGAGATAAGTTAAAAATGAAAAACGAAGTCAGTAGGGTGGGCCCTAATCTAATATGACTGTGTCTTTATAAAAAGGGGGGAGTTTGGACACAGAGACAAGGAGAGGCATGACGAGGTAAAGAGACAAGGGAGAAGATGGCCCATGGGCGCCAAGGAGAGGCCTGGAACAGCCTTCCTGCACAGGCCCGGAAGGGAACTTGCCCTGCAGACACCTTGAGCTCTAGCTTATGGTTCAGGACTGCGAGGTGGGAAGGTTCTGCTGTTGAAGCCGCCCAGCCTGTGGGACTTAGGGCAGCCACGGCAGACTCATACAACCTGTTAGCCCACAGATGGTGAAAAGGCACGGTGCTCAGTGGCGCCCCAGGCTTCCTGTCTCTGCCTCCCATGGTGCGGAGTGCAACCTTCTGGTGCGTGTTGAAATACAAGATGATTTGGGGTAGTGCCAGGTGAATAATCTCAATTTACATAATTATGTGCTGATCTTACTGTGTAAATTCTTCTCAGAATAGTTAAGGAACTTCAGATTTATATGCTATTAAAAATACAGGCTTAAATGCTAATTTAAAAAACGAATGCAAACGCTGTCTTGCTGTGGTACTGGCAATCTGGATCATTCTTTCAGAGAGACTTGCTGTCTTGAGGCGGATCTGCCCCCTCCACACCCTCACAACACACTTGCATGTACGTGCATGCACACACACATGCATACACGCATGCACATGCACACACTGTGCTTCATGCCCTCACTGGGAGGCACAAGGGAACCGTGTCTGTAAGAGAAATGAAGGCAGCGGAGGCCCCTAGTTCTCCCAGTGTTAGAACACTCGCCCTCCTGGCACCGCTCCAGCTGAGAAGTGGGGGAGCTCCGGACGTACTCAGCCGCTCAGGGCCCAGCCCCAGTTCACAAGCGTCCTCGGGGGCCTGGTGAGATGGTGGACACCACAGGTCCTTGCTGGAGTCTTGAACCCAGGAAGGTAATAGGCGGGACACCTTGGCTCATCGGAAGACACGACCAAAATCCAGTGAGGAAGGGCAGTCGTCAAAGGTTTTATTCTAAGGGGTTCTGTGACCAGCAGGCGCAGAGGCCTTCATGGCACGCGTGGCTAGGTGATGCCACGTACAGTTTGCACTGGGAAGCGAGATAGAGCGACCTGACCTCCCGCTCTGCCCCTCCGCCGCCCCCCCACTCTCCTCCCCGCTCCGGGCCCCTCTCTTTCCCCTCAACCCCTCTCCGCC